>NC_088858.1:30502123-30661623 GCF_963853765.1 Magallana gigas | reverse complement strand
TAGCATTGTCTAGCCGCCTAACTAAAAGTCATTTTTTGAAAGTTGTCTAATTAAAGTTAATTTTTGATAATAATGTACACATTTATGTATATTTTCATTAAAGCAATACAAGCTGTAACTGACGGTAAAATAAATAAAGATTTAAAAACGCGATATTTTTATAAATGATTTGGTCAAACATAGCGAGATAACTTTGTATTTTGGGTTAAAATAGCTCACTTCATAATAGAAAATAACGGAAACGGAAATGTTTTTTTAAAACATCCCCCCCCCCCCCCCGTGAAACAAAAATGCCTTTTGAGGGGTTTTAATTATTGTTATTTAGCATATTTTTACCAAAGGGTTTGTTGTTTCACGTGTTGGGGGGGGGGGGGGGGGACATATGTCTACAGACCGAATATACATTCCAAAAAAAGAATTTTGCTTTGTAAATTTTCGAAAACTAATTAACAGATGTGAATTAAAATGAAATTTTACTTTAATACATATCGTAAATATGTTATATTAAGTTTTTATGCACATATTGGCCGCTAAATCAAATTTTCCTCACTCATAGAGACCGATTTCAATGAAATTTTTTTAGACCCCGCGTTAGCAAAACTTTTATTTAAAAATAAATAATTTTATTATAAATTTTGTTTTGATATAAATTGATTAGGATCTGATTATACTTTTTAGTAGAAAACTTAGTTTTTGAATATCTGACAGAAATTCCAAAATATTTGGATGTAAAATGTAGGCGGGAAACGGGCGTTATCGTTCGCAGTTCTTTTATCATTTTTTTTTAAATTGAGGGAAAATCAGAATGACGCCACCCCTATCCTTCAGTTATTTAGTTATAACTCGGCGAATTTAAAAAAGAGCTTAGGCACAGGGATTACATGTAGGTCTGATTGATAGACATGTAGCATTTGTTAATCAGTGGCGTCGGAAGCAAATTGAAAGTGGGGGAAGGGGGGGGGGAGGGCTACACTTATCTTCAGAAATCTTGAGAAGAATTCCCAAATCATGGAAATCCTAATCCGGGGGGGGGGGGGGGGGGGGGGTGGCTAGTATACCTATGACTCCAATCTTACCAGCCAATTTTTTTTTCTAAATCATGAAATTCTATGACTCCAATTTTCATTAACACTATTATATAGCAAACAAACAAAATTGTTCCTAAATTTATCTTTTTAAGGTAAATTTAGGAACAATTTTGTTTGCTGCGAAAAAAAAAATTGAAATGGGGAGGGGGCTGAACCCTCCATGATGTTATTTTCCTAATGGCTAATCCACCCCCCCCCCCCCCCCAGCCCCCCGGTTCCGACGCCTATGCTTATACAATCTTGTAGAATTTCCAGATAAAATCTACATTTATAAAAAAAAAATCAAATAATATGTTAATTAAGCAGCTTCAAATACACAAAAAGTGTGTTCGAATATATATATATGCTTTTGTAATTAAAAAAAAAAGACCCCCATAAAAGTATTTATGTTACTTCTCCGACCACCCGTGTCACGTGACATACATTTCGGTCAATGTGCAATAAACATTGATTCTATATGCAAATACGTAATTTGTAAGATGTCAGTGATTACAACAGATATCTTCTCTTTCCCTAAATTGATGAGAATAAACAATTTTACTTAACATGGAAACGTGAGTCTTGTCCGCTCTCCTAATTTTTTTTATGTATAAAATTATCGTTACGGTATATTGTGCCAAGGTCATTCATTTCTTCTAAAAATGTTTTTGTTCATTAAAACTACTGGGTTTGTGACAAGGTCATAAAACTGCTTCATGTACAGGTTCTACAAAAAATCATCGTTAATGCTACGCGCATTGATGAAGTTTTCCGGTCAATTGTTCCTTTGATACCTCGATCAATAGAAAAACTATTAAATTCATTTCTTAAAGGGGCATGGTCACGATTTTGGTCAAATTTTTATTTTTCTGTTTTTATTATTTACAATGCTTTAGGAATGTATTTTTAATGATCAAATGATTTGGGGGCCAGTCGATGAGTTTTAAGCAAGATACAGGGCCCACCAATCTTCGTCATGTAAACAAGGCTCGTGCTCTGTATTTGTTTACATAGGTTCCATATACCAGTAAATATCTTTCTCAGGCTGATTTGTCTATCGTCTTATTCATTTTAAGCATAAATAAACAGTTCCTAACGATTAACGCATGCATTTGAAGTCTAAAACTGGAATTTATACTTCAACATTCAAAATGAAAACAAAAGCTATGTTTACATAGCGAAGAATTTTAAGCTCTGTAACTCGCTTTAAACTCAACAAATGACACTCAAATTTTGGTTGCATGTTAAAAATGCCTTACTGAAGCATTGTAAACATTAAAATCGAAAAAATAATTTTTTACCAAAATCGTGACCATGCCCCTTTAATTCATTCAAATCGTTGTTGATGTAACAACACTGGCAGTAACCAAGTTTGAAAAGATTTATAAAAGATGATTAAAATTTGTGCTTTGTTTAACTACCAAGTAAAACCATTAAATGTAGTACTTCTTCCTATTCATGACTCCTCTTAGCCTCAGTGTGAGCCACAGGAACCGATAAATGAAGGTGCCTTATATTAAATCAAAAGATGACAGCTGTCAATCGGTAGCACTTCACTCAAAGGTACATTCAGTAGAAATTGATGTTTATATATGATATTAATAGCTTTTCATTATAAACTTTGTTGCATTAAGATTGAAATGTATCTCTGATATGTTTAATTCTTGTTCCTTCTCACTTGCTTTTACAGGCCAACGCAAATCCAACCTGCTTGCATCGTATGAAAAGCCGCCTGAAAATGTTCTTTGCAAGAAAATAGAAAAAACCAATCCGAAGTTAATTAATAAGCTTGTTGTTGTTGAATTGTTTTTAGAACTGACAGTAATGATGACATTATTAATACATGTATTTCGTACCATTTAAGATAAACCCTGTATGACAGCGCAGGTCATATTAAATTTCCTGTGCTCACTAAACATTTATGATAATATTTTCATTTTCAATGAACTAATGGGTGGGTGGGGGGAGGGGGGTCGAAATTTTATGCAACAACCAATTCAGTTTTTGGGGGGGGGTACTGTAAATTCCTTATTTTAAACGAGCACTTAATTCCGCGATTCCACTTTTTGTATCAAATTGCAAGAATATAAAATCGAGAGCACCAATTTTTTGTTATGCATGTAATTTTCAAAAGTTCAAAACTGTTTTAAAAATGATAAGCGAGGTTTTCAAATCCGCCAAACTTAAACAAATACAAAAATAAATTAATGAAGTTAGGAATTTTTACCATATGCATTTGTCATCTTAAGTTCGTAATTTTTTTTTCAAAGTGCGTTGCCACATACTAATACATGTAGCTCTCGTGAAATTGGAAAGTAGCTGTAAAAAGAGCAAAATTTAGATTTTAAAAAAATGCATGTTTACCGGTGTTATATAGTGCCTTTTCCCCCTAGCCATCTTTCCCCCCGGAAAAATGGCTATATAGCAGTTCTTCCCCCCGGAAAAATGGCTATATAGCAGTTTTTCCCCCACGGAAAGCTGACTATATAGTGGGCTTTCCCCCTTTTTATAGCCAGATTACCCCCACGGAAAACCTACTATATAGTGGATTTTCCCCCATTTTTACTTTCCGGCCATGTTTATTGCGGACCATTCGTGACAATAATTTGCAATAACTGATATGATAGTAATTTCTCACAAAAAAGGATAATTATGCCATTTATTAATACCTAGAATAAAATACATGGTTTTTCAACCCCAAATATGAACTAAGGCATGCGCCTTCATAACATGCATGTGTCACCATCGTTTATTTCACCTCTTCTCACCCCTTTTTGCAACACCTTTTACACGGATTTCGGAATACCTTGAATCTTTTTCATCTAATCGATGCTTATCTACAGTTTTGACTTCGACGTTATGAACATGTAAGAACACATTTGAGTGAAATACGCCGGTTTGGAAATGTATTACCATTAATGTATAAGCTTCTCCCAGGGAACTAACTGACCAATCTTGACTTAATTTTGTAGAGGAAGGTAATAAACAGTGGAAATGTATCACTCCCTTCGTCCAAAAGGCCATCAATTTTAAATTAATACCGCTAGAATTGACGATCTTAAAAACAATTACTAGTATATATTTCTTCTTCTAAATATCAAACGGGAGACAGGATGCAATGATATGATGAGAAACTGAAATGTTTTAGTTTTACTTTGATTGATGGGGTTCTAAATCATGGTTAAGGGGTATTTTAATTATGTATTAAAAGCATGTGTAAAGTTAGTGTTCACCATTTCGTTTTAAAGTTACGCATATTCATATTTTAAGCACATTTCTACATGTACGAAACGCGAGATATTATGATGTAAACATTTTAAAAAACAATGAAATGTCTTCACAACCAGAACAATGTCGGTATCTTTACTGGTTACTTTGGAAAATGTGAAATGGAATCTGAACTAACTTTATGTTTATATTGTCACTCACTATTTGCTAATTTTTCCCTTTTTAAGTTTGCAACGTGATTTATAAATATACAATTTTGAAAACGATGCTATATAAATCAAGATATATACGATTCCATTACCTAAAAAATTTATACTATTTGTTTCATATTTTGGCAATAAAGATTTACTTGTGTACCATATTATTTCTTCTGACAATTAAACAAGGGTAATTAAAAAAAAAACCAAAAAAAAAAACAACAACCAAAAAAACAACCAACACATATATTGTGATGAGCTGCCTTTTTTAAATATAAGCTTGTTCTGCTTATCAACTAACAAGTAAAAAAGTCGTATATGCGCTTAGGTTGGTTATTTATTTTTGATTTTCGGTTTCTCCTTTTATGAATAAAAGTTCATTGATTTATTTATCTAATTATTTATTATATCATTAGTCATCTTAAAAATTGATTACATGTTTTGAAAAATAATGAATTTTACGCGCGTACCTTTTTAAAAAAAATTGTTTGTAAATTAAAAAAAAGTAGCAGAATTAAAACGTAATTTTCAATCCTTTTGATAAAGATATATATATATATATGAGTGATTGTGTATTTTTTAATGATGTTTTTACTTTTAAATGACCGTAAAAATATGTTCATGTGTTCATCTATAGTTTTTGAGATATGGGGCCCTAAAAAATACATATTCTTTATAATTGGATTTCAAACATCGGGTTCAAAAACAACAAAGGCTCCTAACCTGCATGGGGGCTTAAATTTTCAGTGTCATCTACTAGTGGTATACCACTATCACTGTGAAAATATGGTTAATTGATCATCTCTAGAATTTGAGATTCGGGTCCCCACTTATAGAACACTATTCAATCATTATAATGGGGTTTTAAACATCGGGCCCTGAAACATCAAGGGCCCCTACCCTGAGGGCTGAAATTTTCAGAATCATCTTCAAGTGGTAAACCACTGCCACTATAAAAATATGGTGATATGGTCATCTGTAGTTTATGAGACATTTGACCCTAAACAATATGCACTATAATTATTATAATAGGATTTTATAGGATCGGGCTCTGAAACATCGGAAACAAAATTTCTCTAAAACAGAGGTTTACCCTGGATGAAATTTTCACAAACAGACAAACAGTCTGATAAATTTATCAAGAAATTCTAAAAACATTCTCGTTTAATACAATTTCAGAACACAGAATCATGCATATAAGTGTATAACTTGTAAAACTTTTTTCAATAAATTACCTAAATTAAGTTCTATGTGTAGTTCCATTACACACATGTTAAACTTTCAGCATTGTCTATAAAAATAATAAATCGGCAAAACGAAACTTAACCTGTACAGATGAATGCATATTCATGTACTAGTATGCAACCTGGGAGTGTAGATACATTGATTTTAATCCTTACTGGATTTCCATAAATATTTGTTAAAAAATCTGAACCAAAAACGTGAGGGAGAAACCCTACTATGGGGGAAAAGCTACTATATAGTAGATTTTCCCCCCGGGGAGAAAGTCTACTATATAGTAGGTTTTCCGGGGGGAAAAGCTACTATGGGGGAAAAACTGCTATACAACATCGGTACATGTAAGAAATTACTTTTGCAAATTTGGCAAAATTAAGAGACAAGGATCAACATTTTATTGTGACGTTTTTAATTTCGATTTAACCTAGTTTCGGTGCGGTCACACTATGCGACTTTGCACCCCAATTACATCCGATTTGCTTCGACACAAATCGTATCGTGCGACTTCTTAAATTGAAAGTAAATAGCAAAGTGTAAAGGTCGAATGAAAATCTGTCGTCCGTCGGATTCTTAATCGACTCTCTGGAGAGAAATGTGACGGCACAATGACTTTATCCTGTACAATAATAATATTGAATATGAATTATTCATTGAAAACGATTGTAGAATTGTACTGTGTCACCACTTCAACCACCGACTTCATTGAAAATCCATAAACAATACAATGAATGATAATGCCCTAACAATAAGTATGAAAAACGTCAGTCAGCATTCGACCTAGCAGAAGATCGTATTTGCTGAAAAAGGTCGCTGTATGGACCATAGAACGTACTGAATCTGTGAAGTTTGAATCAGTTTAATGCAGTAATAAGCTCGTAATTGCGTGTCAAAAATGTTTCAGAATTTATATCAATAGCATTTCACATTTAATACCATTTATTATTAAGGTTAAACATAAAACATTTGAAAATCATTGTACCTCTCAATTTGAGTAAATCCTCCTATAAATGCGGAGATAAAAAAAGAAACAAAAAAATGCCTTTATCATAAGTTTGGGAGACATTGGAGCAGGACAAGAAGTATGCAAATGGCTTTTCTTTGGACATGAAAACAATACTTTGACGGTAAACATTCCTAATATTTTATCACATTGACTCAAATTTGAATTTTAATCAAATATCAACAAAATTGCAAAAAGAAATTTTAAATGCATATAAGATAAGAAACAGACATTCACACATACGTAATATTAACAGAATATGATAATAAATGTAGTGTAAAAGTAGAAGTGCCTTTCACATGATTTCAAACCTGATAAAACATTTGTACAAATGTAATAGGACGGGTCAACAAACAACAATATTTATATACGACTTTATAGAAAAAAAAACAAAAACAAAATGATGATAGCAATTGTAAATTCCTGCCATTATAGACAAAAAATATGTTACTATAAAAAAATTCCTAACAAAAATCCTTATCAACACCACCATGGAAATCATCAACAAAAATCATCCCCCCTCCCCATCCAAGCGTACGGGAACGCTAGCCAACCTAGCCGGGGGAAAGGCCTAGGTTTAATACAAAATCCCTTTTAATAAGAACCTAACACCTAACTTTTAGTTTAAGGGCCGAACATAATGAAAAAAATGATCAAACTATTCTCCTAACGGGTGCAACCTGTTTAATATCATATAATCAATGTTAGAGAAGTGATAAACTTACAGCAAATTAATGCTTAACAAGTCGCAAAGAAACTACAAATTTCGGGGCTTTATATAGCAAACCACGACAATAGAAAAATATAACGTTAAATCTAGTGAATAGACTGTAGGGGTATGACCTTTGACTGTATTTTGCACCACCCGAAAAAGGTTACTTCCGGTATATTAACCAATAGAAAAGTATAAACAAAAACTGGATATTTCCTATAATGATCGAACACGTGTGAAGGATTATTATCGATCTATATGTCAAAACAAACCTATTTATAGTATCCACGGAAGTAGGTATATAAACTAGAAACTCCCAAATATTATTATAAACAAAAGTAGGGGCATATATAGGGAAATTCAATATATAGAACGTGAATTTAACCCATTCCTGCTACACAAATATAAAAGCGTGTGACAATATTATTCAGACTCATTCATGTTTTTGACTAGATTCGTATTGAGAATTCTATGAAATGGGATTAAATGTTTCTAAACAATATGTATACCCGGGTATGAAAAGAAACATTTTTTTTTAGAATATTCACAAATGTGAAATGAAATTGAAAAATCACGTTGATAATTTGCAACTTAAATTCAACCAACCTGGCATTAACTCATAAAAAAATGAAGTTGTTTAAAAAAATGTGCCAGCTGTAAAAAAAAAAAATCATCTGGTGGATGAATGATTTAGAATTAAATCTTCAGAGTGAGTTTATCGTTATATTGATCATTCATCTCAAAATCTCCAAGTATATCCAATCTGTCGACAAATGTGTATGAGAGTTTGTGTACATGTAAGGAGCTCTTTCCACAGCTAACTATGATTAATGTGTTGTTTTTAACCAAGAACCATGCGTTTGACTTATACATACAATAAATCGTACAAAAATAAATACATATATAGTAAGTAAAATGAAAAAAAAAACCATATGTACCCTACTGGACGTCAGATAACATTGATATGAATATTGTATATCATATTGTAAATAAATAACCGAGAAAGAAAACCAATAATACAAAAATATAGACAGGTCAGTAGATTGGGTCTACCAGTGCCTGGAATAAAAAATAATGATAAGATATAGTTTAAGAAGACAGATAACATACAATCATATGGATATTGGATGTCAATTTTAACATTAATTGATATTGTTATATTAAATAATTAAGTACAATGTTTACCTTGATCTGAGTTGGGGATTCCTAAAATGTAAAAAATCGAATTACAGATAAAATGTAGTTTAACTAACAAAATAACATACACATAAATTTTAAATATCAATTTTAACTTACTAATTAACATTTATGATGCTATTATGATTAATTATTAATAAAAAATGTAAAACTTTCTCTTATAAATCAATGTTTTACACTTACGACATGGCAGAAGCAATATTATTATAATAATATCTCCATTTCTTTTCACGATTAATATCTTATTAACATTTATGATGCTACTTTATTTAATTATCAATAAGAACAATATTTACCTTGATGTGGAATATGATTTTCTTGTTCCGTATAATTAATTTGGACCGACTGACCATCCATTGCACAACTGTATTTGATCTTTGGGTCATATTCTGTGATAAACTGAATCCCACTGGCCACCTCTGAAAATGTTTAATAGTCAAACCACATTAAGTACTTGATTAATTTTTTTTTTAAACCGTGTATTTCATTAACCATACGATGAAAGAATAGTTCGCCTTAAGAGCAAAATATTTAATCAAAATGGCAACCTTCAGCTCCAATGCATTGTCTGCTCCATACGCACTGCGCCACGATGTTGCTTTCTCCTTCAATTTCAATCCCGCTGTTTGAAAACTTGAAAGCATCGTGCTCACACGTGACTGTCACGTGGGTTTTGTTATGAACAGCAGATGCTTTAAAATCATCCTCTACAACAACGTATTGTTAAATGTTACGTGTGTACATATACTCAAAAAACATTTCCAATTGCCTAGCTGTTAGTTATCATGAAAATACTTACGACAGCTATTATCAGCAGTTGTGTACTAATACAGATATTTTTGAAATCTTGTGATAAATTATTGTTAAAGATATGTTAAATTTTCTCTTTTTGTAGTCTTAAATGTTTCAGTTTTTTATAGCATTTTTTGTCAGAAATCTTATAAATCAATGTTGTACACTTACTGCATGACAGAAGCAATATTGTCAAATAAATCTCTTCATTTCTTTTCACGACCATCTTATTTTCAGAATGTTTCGTTTGGTTGAATTTCATGCAGAACTGTAATATTTGAGTTTCTCTTTGGTACTTGAACGAAACAGAAGAATCTGGTGCGCATTTGGGTTCTTCGTTGGGACTTATACTGCATTGAAGAAAAGTATTGCTTTGTTGTTGCCGCAGAATGACCTCAATTATTTGGCTAGTGTTTGCTTCTAGCTTGATATCTTCACAAATTGTGTCTCCAGCACAAATCTCCTTAATAGATTCATCAGGAATGGACACTGACGCACCATTTCCTGTAAAAAAAAAAATCCAAAAAAATTATTAATTGCTTTTTAAGCAACATATCACTGATTCCTTTGAGACATATTAGGTTGAAATATTTTTAAATTCTCCACTTTCAAAACCATTTTCATGAAGACTAGTTGACATATCGTATCACGGTATACATGTACCTATGGAGGGTAATCGTGTTCAAAAATCCAGACATGTAAACTTGTAAATCCGAATATGCAATCGTGTTGATGTGTGAGCCTGAGCATGAATATGTGTAATTCTGATCGTATAACCTATAAAACTCGGGCATAAACACGTGTAAGATTTGACTCAGCTCCTTCGCATGATGCACATTTTGCAACTTTATTGATTACATTAGTTAATTAAACCTTCAACTTTGCACACTTTCAATCCGTAGTTTCTGCGTTTGTAACTTCAGGCTCGGCAATAGCACATCTGACATGATAAAAGTTGACAAATAAGTTTGTCGAATTTTGACATGACCTTATATGGCAACTGCCTTGCTGCGGGAAAAGGCATGCCGTAACCGCCGGACCGGAATGAACGAAAAATAAACATAATATTCAGCTTAACTGTTGCAATAAGCTTTTAATGAACGACACCTTTTCTATCGAAAACACCGGTATTATTTTTAGAAAAAAAAAATTGAGGTATGATTGAAACTGGACCAAACAGAAAGAGGTTCATGTAGAAAAAAAAATCGTTGCCGATGCGCTAATTTCCGTAATATAATTCTCATGGAATTATAAAAGGAAATGCCTAATATCTTATATATCTCTAAAAAAAAATTGACATGTAATTTAAACTGGAATATAAGTAAATGCGTACTCTTTTCTAGAAATGAGACGGATCAAGAAATTTCCTAAGGGGGTAAATATATTTTGAGCGGCATGGGGTTCGAAGACCGCCGTGAGGTCCCATGTAACTCCATTGCTTCTGAATTCTAAGAATTTTGAGAGTGAATTTTTAACCGGGTTTCCGATTATTGAAATAGCAAAAATTGCAGACGGGTGAGTGGCTGTCAAAAAGGTACCCTTATTGTACCGATAACTCCTCGAACAGTTTTCAAGATAGGAAGTTGTTCTTTTGCAGATCATTTATACGTATATATCAGAAGTATGCAAATTGCTAGGATTTTGATTTCTGATTATTTATAAAAATATCAGCTGTTGAACTTAGTCATTTTTGGGCAAAAACATTGCATATAGAGTACCCCATTTTTACTCTTGTTATTTTTCTGAATTAGTTAGAATAAACTACCTGCAAGGATTTGGTAATTTTTCGCGGAAAAATTTATGTTACTTTACATGTATTTATACCTTTTGTTGTTGTGTAAGTGAAAGATAAATAATAACACAATCTTCAATAATAATATAAAAAACTAGCGCATATTTTTTGTGCGCCGTAAATTGAAGTTTTACTATGGGAGGCACTGTAGCTCAAAGATCGTCCATCTGTATTTTTAGACAGGGAGCTATACAGACCTGCAGCTAGTTCACAAGTGGCTGTAAAGCTGTATTATACTAGCTCTCCAGAAATTTTTTATCAGCCAACTTCACAAAGTGAGTCTGTATTGAACCGACATTCAGGACGTCATACTCAATCCCGTAATAATTGCTTAAAATGTTTTTTAAAAAATGTCAATTTTTACCTGCATGATAGGCTTTTTTTCTATATATTGCCGACAATGCAAAGAAACATTTCTTAAAATAATTTATACACATTTTAATTTCACGACAGTTAACCTTATCTTTGGAATTTTTATTCATTTTTTTAAAAGAGGGTGTCGCTTCTTATGTATCATATTACCGGGTAATCACAATCTCAAAACCAATGTTTCTAATTAAATAGTTTGTTTTTCTTATCGATAACTTTGCAACTCAGCTGACGGACCCCGTGTAATTTTTCGCGTGGAGGGGGGGGGGGGGGGTCTTGACACAACTTTGTGGTAGCGATAAGGATGCATTTGGAGATTTTTTCTTAATTCAGCCGAGGCCTATACTTTAACAATTTGTTGCATGTACTCTAATAACAGTGGCGTCGGAAGCAAATTGAAAGGGGGGGCCTAAACTAATCATGAAAAATATTGAATTCCCATAATCATGAAAATTCTAATCCGGGGGGGGGGGGGGGGTATACCAATAACTCCAATCTTACCTGCCCAATTCCCCCCCCCCCCCCCAAATCATGAAATTCCTAATCCGTGGTGGTGGTGGTGGGGGGGGGGGGTGTGGGTGCTAGTATACCTACTATGACTTTAATTTTCAATATCACTATTAATATTTCATTCTCTTTAATGTCTTTTAAGGAACACTTTTGTTTGTTGCGAGGAAAAAGTAGGGGGGTAGATTCCTCCCTGTTGCTATGTTCCTAATGGTTAGGTCTAACTTGGCAAAAAAGTGGGGTGGGGGGGCTAAGTCCCCCCCCCCCCTAGCCCCCCTCCCAGTTCAGACGCCTATGAATAAAAATGCGTATATATCTTTATACACGTGTATTCAAACAAAGTCATTAATTAAATGTATTTTTTTCAGTTCTAAGAGGATATCTGAAGCCGATCGAATTCTTTACTCGCATCTTTTATACATTCTCTTGATAAAATGTACACCAATCTCATAATTTAATTTTCCGAAAAATAATACTCTATGAAATGTTGTTATCCAGAGATAACATGATTATAGGCTTACCTAATTTTTTTTTTTTATTTTAAAATATTCAGTCCCTATTCCGGCGATAACGGCATGCCTTTACCTGCAGCTAGCCTTTTTCTCTCAGTGACGTCACTGTTTCCATATAAGGTCATGT
The DNA here is from genome assembly GCF_963853765.1 of Magallana gigas. Taxonomy (NCBI): domain Eukaryota; kingdom Metazoa; phylum Mollusca; class Bivalvia; order Ostreida; family Ostreidae; genus Magallana; species Magallana gigas. Next base: position 30,648,884 of record NC_088858.1, on the reverse strand, counting down.
CAAAATTCGACAAACTTGTAGACTTTACATTTGTCAACTTGTATCATGTCAGATGTGCTATTGCCGAGCCTGAAGTTACAAATGAAGAAACTACGGATTGAAAGTGTGCAAAGTTGAAGGTTTAATTAACTAATGTAAACAATAAAGTTGCAAAATGTGCATCATGCGAAGGAACTGAGTCAAATCTTACACGTGTTTATGCCCGAGTTTTATAGGTTATACGATCAGAATTACACATATTCATGCTCAGGCTCACACATCAACACGATTGCATATTCGGATTTACAAGTTTACATGTCTGGATTTTTGAACACGATTACCCTCCATATGTACCTATTTACTGGCTATGATCAAATACGATAGAAAGTTTATTGTCACACAAAACAGCATTTATTTATCGAGACTGAGCCGAGGTAAATAGTTGTCTTCGATGATTATTATATATTAGTCTTAATTATTTATTTTTATCATCTATTTTTAAGTTATTGTTCCTTAAATTTGGGCAGTGCATTTATATATGTTTAATGTTTTACAAATTTGTAGAAATAGTTAAAATAAAAACGTATACCCAATGATTTGAGTATATAAAATACCTGTTAAAATTTATACCTATATGAATACACACGTCATATGAATAACCTGTATTAATTTCAGAGGTAATCATATTCACTTGCAATATTCAATAAGATCATGTTCGTTTTCATTAATAAAAAAAATCGCCGGTATTACCAATAATAATAATTTAACTTATATCTTTATCATTCTATTACTTTCACTTACACAATTAAGAATAATTAAATTTCTAAGACGCGCCAGGCTCGCTATTCACAAACGCAAATCTCGATTTTATTGTGATAATTTCGTACACTACCCGATTGTACTATTGTATACTAGTAAAAGGAACAGAGAATGAATAATATAATAGACAAGATTACCATTTTTTCCTAGTATGCCCAAAACTATCCCGGCAATTAATGGAATCGCTGGCCTCATAATCGTTCTGCTTTTATCTACAGATACGATGTTAACAAAGATGTTGTGTACATGAAGTCCAAATTACATATGTTATGTTCATTTGAATCGAAAATAAAAAAAAAAATAAATGGGATTTTATCTGACTACATTGCATTTTTAGATTGAAATACGTCATATCTACAAATACATTTATAAAAACCCAGTTTTATTTTTAGGATCATGTAATTTAACAAATAAAAGAGTTATCTTTCTTTATCATAGACTATTGAAGGTTTTACAAACATGTTTTACATACAGTGCATGACAAATTGACACGGTTTCCAAATTTTCGGAAAAGTTTTTCTGTTTTTAAATTTGGAGAAGATAATAGTAAATGGATACATATTTAGCAGTAATTGTAGAAAGTGCAATAATTGCTTTCTAAACAACGTCCATTCCATGTCAGATGTGCTATTGCCGAGCCTGAAGACACAAATGCAGAAACGACGGATTGAAAGTGTGTCGAGTTTAAAGTTTAATTAACTTATGAAAACAATAAAGCTGTAACATGTGCATCATGCGAAGGAACTGAATCAAATCTTACATTTGTTTATTGCCCTAGTTTTATAGGTTACACGATCAGAATTACATATATTCAGGCTCACACATCAACACGATCGCATATTCGGATTTACAAGTTTACATGTCTGGATTTTTGAACCATAGAAATACTACATATCAAAACCCTTGACTCGAGAATATGCTGTAGGAAATCTTTGTTTTCAAAATGATAGTTTAAAAATGAAAAAGAAAACACAGCCAATAAATAATACCGTTTCATGTTAGTATGTCCCAAAATAATACGACCATCATCAAATACTTCATTTTCCAGCGATGATAACACGGTTACGGTCACTTAGGATTGCGCACACGACCTAAAAAAAAGATTAAGATTCATTCGCAGTTGCAGTTATCTAGGTAACAAGTGCAAGATAAATCACATGAGTCGGCGATTTTATCAATTTTTGTAAATAAATGAGAAACAGGCAAAATCTTACCAGTGAGCGACAGGATGGCAACCAGTTTTCTAGATTTTCTTTATTTCGCTATCCAACCGACATTAAACATCAACTCCGTGGTGTTATTTTATCAATTCCTCGCATTTATTTGCCTAAAATTATCCTTCAAAATCATTTTAAATCCATTTCCATCATCACATACTTAATTTTCCAGCGATGACAACACGGTTACGGTGTTATATAGTGCCTTTTCCCCCTAGCCATCTTTCCCCCCTGGAAAAATGGCTATATAGCAGTTCTTCCCCCCGGAAAAATGGCTATATAGCAGTTTTCCCCCCACGGAAAGCTGACTATATAGTGGGCTTTCCCCCTTTTTATAGCCAGATTACCCCCACGGAAAACCTACTATATAGTGGATTTTCCCCCATTTTTACTTTCCGGCCATGTTTATTGCGGACCATTCGTGACAATAATTTGCAAAAACTGATATGATAGTAATTTCTCACAAAAAAGGATAATTATACCATTTATTAATACCTAGAATAAAATACATGGTTTTTCAACCCCAAATATGAACTAAGGCATGCGCCTTCATAACATGCATGTGTCACCATCGTTTATTTCACCTGTTCTCACCCCTTTTTGCAACACCTTTTACACGGATTTCGGAATACCTTGAATCTTTTTCATCTAATCGATGCTTATCTACAGTTTTGACTTCGACGTTATGAACATGTAAGAACACATTTGAGTGAAATACGCCGGTTTGGAAACGTATTACCATTAATGTATAAGCTTCTCCCAGGGAACTAACTGACCAATCTTGACTTAATTTTGTAGAGGAAGGGAATAAAAAGTGGAAATGTATCACTCCCTTCGTCCAAAAGGCCATCAATTTTAAATTAATACCGCTAGAATTGACGATCTTAAAAACAATTACTAGTATATATTTCTTCTTCTAAATATCAAACGGGAGACAGGATGCAATGATATGATGAGAAACTGAAATGTTTTAGTTTTACTTTGATTGATGGGGTTCTAAATCATGGTTAAGGGGTATTTTAATTATGTATTAAAAGCATGTGTAAAGTTAGTGTTCACCATTTCGTTTTAAAGTTACGCATATTCATATTTTAAGCACATTTCTACATGTACGAAACGCGAGATATTATGAAGTAAACATTTTAAAAAACAATGAAATGTCTTCACAACCAGAACAATGTCGGTATCTTTACTGGTTACTTTGGAAAATGTGAAATGGAATCTGAACTAACTTTATGTTTATATTGTCACTCACTATTTGCTAAGTTTTCCCTTTTTAAGTTTGCAACGTGATTTATAAATATACAATTTTGAAAACGATGCTATATAAATCAAGATATATACGATTCCATTACCTAAAAAATTTATACTATTTGTTTCATATTTTTGCAATAAAGATTTACTTGTGTACCATATTATTTCTTCTGACAATTAAACAAGGGTAATTAAAAAAACAAAAAAACAAAAAAAAAACAACCAAAAAAACAACCAACACATATATTGTGATGAGCTGACTTTTTTTAAATATAAGCTTGTTCTGCTTATCAACTAACAAGTAAAAAAGTCGTATATGCGCTTAGGTTGGTTATTTATTTTTGATTTTCGGTTTCTCCTTTTATGAATAAAAGTTCATTGGTTTATTTATCGAATTATTTATGATATCATTAGTCATCTTAAAAATTGATTACATGTTTTGAAAAATAATGAATTTTACGCGCGTACCTTTTTAAAAAAAATTGTTTGTAAATTAAAAAAAAGCAGCAGAATTAAAACGTAATTTTCAATCATTTTGATAAAGATATATATGAGTGAATGTGTATTTTTTAATGATGTTTTTACTTTTAAATGACCGTAAAAATATGTTCATGTGTTCATCTATAGTTTTTGAGATATGGGGCCCTAAAAAATACATATTCTTTATAATTGGATTTCAAACATCGGGTTCAAAAACAACAAAGGCTCCTAACCTGCATGGGGGCTTAAATTTTCAGTGTCATCTACTAGTGGTATACCACTATCACTGTGAAAATATGGTTAATTGATCATCTCTAGAATTTGAGATTCGGGTCCCCACTTATAGAACACTATTCAATCATTATAATGGGGTTTTAAACATCGGGCCCTGAAACATCAAGGGCCCCTACCCTGAGGGCTGAAATTTTCAGAATCATCTTCAAGTGGTAAACCACTGCCACTATAAAAATATGGTGATATGGTCATCTCTAGTTTATGAGACATTTGACCCTAAACAATATGCACTATAATTATTATAATAGGATTTTATAGGATCGGGCTCTGAAACATCGGAAACAAAATTTCTCTAAAACAGAGGTTTACCCTGGATGAAATTTTCACAAACAGACAAACAGTCTGATAAATTTATCAAGAAATTCTAAAAACATTCTCGTTTAATACAATTTCAGAACACAGAATTATGCATATAAGTGTATAACTTGTAAAACTTTTTTCAATAAATTACCTAAATTAAGTTCTATGTGTAGTTCCATTACACACATGTTAAACTTTCAGCATTGTCTATAAAAATAATAAATCGGCAAAACGAAACTTAACCTGTACAGATGAATGCATATACATGTACTAGTATGCAACCTGGGAGTGTAGATACATTGATTTTGATCCTTACTGGATTTCCATAAATATTTGTTATAAAATCTGAACCAAAAACGTGAGGGAGAAACCCTACTATGGGGGAAAAGCTACTATATAGTAGATTTTCCCCCCGGGGAGAAAGTCTACTATATAGTAGGTTTTCCGGGGGGAAAAGCTACTATGGGGGAAAAACTGCTATACAACACCGGCTTTGTTTCCGTTGTACTATAGTCTGCAAATGGTAGTAGCCAATTTTAGACTGTATTAACCAAGAGCTTTTTATACAGCTATATAAGGAAATATTAGAAATTTGAAAGCTTAAATTTTTGAAAGGTTAAAGTAAATCTGATGAATCATTGACTATTCAGTCTCCCTAACATACACGTAGTCCGAAATATCTGCCGTTTTCATTGCGGTTTTTTTTTTTTTTTTTTTTTTTTTTTTTATAAATTCCAGTTTTTCTGGCAAATAAATCATTAAAATCGTTAAAAAGCAAGGTAAACATTGTCTAGTGCTAGTAAAATTCTAATAATAAAATTAAATTGTATGTCATAAATATATGCGTTTTATAAATACGATTAACCGATAGGAACGAACAAGTACTAGTATCAACCAGTTAATTTAGTTCACAGTTCTGCGATCGATCACCCTATTAGATAAATATAATAATACCATGTCCATGTACCTTTAGCTTACACCTGTTAAATATTTGATGAGCTTCCAACAGAGTGTATGTGACGACAGTTATCAATATCCATACGTTGACCAATTTAAGAACACAATACAAATCTCAACCACGGACGTTATTAACGAAGGTTTATTATTGACGGATGAGAAAAGAAATGCAAGCAGTTATTAGGTTGTCGCTGACTTTCTGCACGGCAATCGCGATACATGCCCACGCTAAATATACATGTATTGATGTACAATGTATCCAAATGTCAAATATGAAAGCAAGTGACAGTTTATAGAGTTACAAATAATTTTTTTTTTATTAAATTCTGAATTAATTTAATCCAGAAATATACTCAAACACGAATTCCGATAGTTGAAATGGTAGATGAATTACTTGACAATGATGGATGATGGACAGGACTCGCATCAAAATTATTGTGTCAGAACGCTCCTTAACTTTTTAGAACATACAAAAGAGAGAGAGAGAGAGAGAGAGAGAGAGAGAGAGAGAGAGAGAGAGAGAGAGAGAGAGGGTGGGTGGGTGTGCGCGCATGCCGCCAAATGACATTTATATGTATTCTGTTCTGTACACTGGCTACGCTTATTTTTATACCCGTAGTGGGATTGGGTTGGCTTTCTTTTTTAAGTGGAAGGAATATAGGCCAATTAACAGTTTAAGATATACAAGTTAGTTTAATGTCATAGCAACATGTACCGAGTGATAGCCTTGAAATCTGGAATCAAGACATGTACAGTTTTCTTTTAGATCTGCAGATGATTTTATTTTTTGTAGTTCTGCTAAACGTATTTCATCTCACAAAACCCAAGGGAAATCAGAAATAAATGTTAATAATTAACAAAAGAAACGAACAAAGAAATGCATGGTATTGCAGTGATATCGTAAATAAAAAAAAAAAAAAAAAATCCGTTTCTCGTCTTTTGCTCCCAATATATTTACAAATAATATTTCCAATTTCGAAGTATTACTTTGAGAAAAATTCTTTAAAAATATCCATGTGTCAGACTATATTTCATTATCTCTCCAAAAAAGATGTTATTGTCTAAATAACAGGCGTTTTCTTTGTACGAGGGTTAATGAAAAATACTTACGTGTATAGGCAAGATCACTGTCTGTATGGTATGTATTTTTTAAATATAATTTTAAGTCATAACTGACACATTAATATATAAGCACCGACATCTATTTCATTGAAATACGAAGTTTCATTCCACTTAATGAATGAAAAAGTATTTTTGACATTTTGTCACCACGGAGCACAATAACGTCCAAAACATGACGTCAAGATGACGCATGCACAATTTTAAAAGATCATTGCAAAAAAAAAAAAAAAAAAAAAAAATCCCCGCTAACGTGGGTGTCCAAGAATATCTGATACCATTTGAAATTCAAATAATTTAAATAATATTTGGCCAAAACATGTAAATTGTAACTCAGATAAAAAGTATAATCGTTTAATTTTATCCAACAAGAAAGTTTATGGAAAAAAGGTGTCTTCATTGAATTATGATGTCACAAAATTGCATCATATTTCTTTGGTGGAATTGATTTTTTTCAAGATGAATCCGACAAAAGAGAAACCATCTTCCTTAAATTTTTCAAACTTTTTTTTAAATAAATCTAGATATAGTTGTACGATTTATGAATTAACTTCCCAACACAGGCACGTAGCATCAGGGGGGGGGGGGGGCAGACATAATAAAATGAATTATAATGGGGTTGCCCCCCCCCCCCACTTTTTTGGAAGGAAGTAAAAAATATTGATATGAAAATAAGGAAATGAGGAGTCAAATTGAAGTTACCCCCCCCCCCCCCCCCCCCCCCCCCGCGGATTAGGATTTTGAAAATTTTCGGAAACTTTAAATTTCCTTTTTTTTTTTTTGCTTGTCAAGATTTTTTGGATGGGTCTGCCCCCCCCCCCCCCCCCCACTTTCAAAAACGATGCTACGTGCCTGCAACAAGCAACAAATTCTGTTAATACTGAGAAGATTTGAGAAAATGGGATCCTTAGAGTGGTTATTGTGAGGGATTTTACTCAACAGTTGCAATTGTGTTTTTAATAATAATGTTTAATTTGCCAGAAACTTATGATTCGAATGTTTGTGAAATGTGTTGAGTGAAAATTTACATCATATAAAGCTATGGAAATGCCTTTGATTTCTGTTAAATAAATCTAATCAAAAGTTATTGAAACAATAAATGGTATCCGATATTTCGGGAAACCCTGTATATTTTTTCTGCAATGTCGCCTTCTTCACATCCCGTATGAGTCACCAAAGAAAGCATTAAATTGTTTCATTATTTACGAATATTATTTTATCTTTCTAACTTCTAACTGTTTAAAGCAATATGAGCTGTATTTTTTTAGAATTTTATTTTGCTGCAAAAACCTGCTTGTATGATAAGTCTTCAAATAACTATATTTACATCTAGCAAGCATAATTTCCACTATTTCCTACGGAAACTTATAGTTAATTCATAGCACTATTGAAACAGCCAGACTGAAATCTACACGCCCTATTTATCGATTGGTCGAAATCTACAGCGACTGAAAGTGGCAGGACTGAAATTGACACGCCCTGTTTATCGATTGGTCTGAACCTACAGCGACCTTAGTAAAATCCATGACTGCACGAAATAATCATGACGATGCCAGACTCAAAATCTCACAGGAGACGAATTGGCTGTTTCTTTTAGCTAACGCGGGTTATGTATTTTCCCTGCAATGCCGCTACCTTCATATCATATCCCGAATGAATCACCAAAGAAAGCATTTTATTGTTTAATAAACTTTTATGATCATTAATTTTTGTCAAAAGAAATATTTCTCTTCCAAGGAATATATAGCAAATCAATTTTTGTACAGGACGACAATAATTCATTTTTGCTCCAAATAAGGCTTCTGAACGGCATTCTCCACAAAAATATGGCTAACAGAAATTTAAAAACCGTGTAATTTTTGTCATTTTAGCAGAAAAGAACATTTTAGTAAAAGAAAATTTCAACATGAAAAATGCAGCTCATATTGCTTTAATGTCCAAAAGCACAGTCCCCCCCCCCCCCCCCCCAAATGTATTAACTAGCGAATAGGCCTATCTTTCGACATATATTATTTTATATTACCGTATATTTCCAGTAAGTTAATTTGATAGGTAATTTATTGACCATATCCAGGCTGAATGTGAATACTAAATTGTATAATACAATCAATGACTCAGTGCAATCGTAGTACTGTATCGCATTGCATAGAAACAGTACTACTTCGTTTTGTTCATGTACTTTCAAGTGCATTCTTAAATCACAGAATTGCTATGTTTTACATGCATGTATGACCATGTAATAAGTTGTCATTTAATAAAATGCAATAAATGAAACATTGGCTTTGCAAACTTATATAACAGAACAACCATTTATGACAATTTTACTTTGAATACAAAACTTACAACAAAATACATAAACACTTTAAGTTTTTTTTTTTTATAATTAATTAATTGATATCACACAAATAGGTCAAACTTGGAAACGTTTTCTTCAATGTTCATCTAATAACAATGATTTTTTTTATCATTATATTTAGGTAGCTAACTTTACAACAAAACCCAATTTAGCCGAAAACTATCTTATCTGATTCCCTTTATATTTCGACATCAAATTTTCTATGAATCTATTATTCATTGGTTTCCGACACTGTCTTTTCCAACAGTCTGAACGAATAAATGGATACGATGGTAACTTAATCTTTTTAAATTCAATTTAATCTGATGTATTATATACCCTTCATAGATGCATGTTTAAGTAGAACTCTTTAATAAAACATGCCTTAAAAACAATAACTAAAGGTACATGCTAAGGCGTATGCATGATTAGTTAAGCCGTTGATAGAATAAAATGTCAGTATTTTAACAAAATCTCCTTTTTATAATTGATTTGAATTCGTAAATGGAGTTTTAGCAACTTTATGTTCATTTATCAAAATTCAAAAAAAATTCTTTCAATCAATGTAGATGAAGATAAAATCCCGTAATTTCTTGACAATTTTGAATCACGGTTTTAACAGCATTGTGTTTCGTTCCATAACGAACGCAGATAAAATCACAACAGATTAAACAACATATGAAGTTTCTATATAATTCATAACCGCTGCTTAATAAACAATGCATGCCAAAAGAAAAAACTTAAGGATTTCTTTAAACTCACAGGTTTTAGGATAGCTGTAATAAAAATTAATCTAATACGAGGATGACATTTTACATGACCTATAAACATTTAACATCGATTCGAGGAGAATCAATATTTTTGTATTTGGTATATATAATCATTTATTTAATAGCTGATTATATATATATATATATATATATATATATATATATATATATATATATATATATATATATATATATATATATATATATATATATATATATATATATATATATATTTCATCATAGAGCATTCATTAGACTAAAAGTATTTACGATGTTGTCGTGCGTTCTGTTGTAAAACGAATCCGAAATATAAATGCACTTTTGATATACTGGAGGGAAAAAGTCCTCTCCTGTAATTCAATATTGGAAAATCATTCACTTCCATGATCTTCTGAATGTGTTTTGAGCTTAATCGTGTCACAAAAGCTGAATGGATAACACACTCATGATCTGGCACTCTGGTAGACACTAATGCTAACTTAACAACACTTTGTATTTCATCACAACTTCATTGAAAAAATACTTTTAAAGTCTTTCCACCTTCTTCCATTTTTGTGCGTCAAAGTTTTTTTTTAAATTTCTGTTTGAACGTGACGAAATGTGGCTCTATATTGCCTATAGATTATCAATTTGGTGGCTATCTCGTAGAGTTGTTGATAAACAACCATAAAGATTGCATACAGAGTAATTTCCGCTCCGTGTTTTCCCCACCCTTTTTTCAACACTTGCTAACGGTTTCGCCCGTCTTGAATTAGCCCAGACCTAGTTGTATAATAGTTACTATTTAAAATCAACGGAGCAATTAAAAAAAAAAGTTTTATTCGCTTTATCGATAAGTCTAAATTTCACCCGCTGACAATGAGAGCGAAAGAGGCGAAAATTAAACGGGGCGGACATATCCCTTTATACAGAGTTTACGAATCCACAGCCAGTAAACTTGTTCGAGTAGTCGTTGGTTTCTCTACAGGGGCAACACTATCGGTTTTTTTTAATAACGTACATATATACCAAATATACTTGTAAATTATCTCGTCGGATCTTATCATAAAAAAAGAACACTTAGAACACTTTAATAATTTGCCAAATATTTTTCCATTCCCTCCTTAGTTTTTCAATATTAAAAACATAAATGAAAGGGTTTATAACAGAGTTGAAACAGGCGAGGGTGGCTACTACGAACAAAACCTTTTGCGAGGGGTCGAAGAAAGACGCTATTACCATAGGGCAAGTACAAAAGAGAAGGGCGCAAATAATAAACCCAATTAATCTCATAGACCCAAATATTTTTTTCTTCATTTGTAGAGTCATTTGTTCGCCTCCCACGTACGATGGCGGCGTGAGCTCATTTGAGTTGGGGTCGTTCGAAGTGGGATTCCTCTGGTGCGCATGCCAAGCAAACGTTCGCCTGTAACGCTGCCTCACTTGGTGAATGGTCAGGCAGTAAAAGATGATGGTGAGAGATAGAAGCAATATTGTTGCAGTCTGAAAATATATCGCCATGATTGGATAACGAGAGCCAAATACGCATTTAAACTTGCAAAATAGTAGTTTTTCGGTATGGTGGCGAAAATGGACCATGGATATATTGAAGCCAAGAACAATGAGCCAAATTAAAATGTAAGTCACATACTTCCTATTCTCTTTCAGTAAAACCTGGTCCAGGTCGGTATCCGATAATTTCAAAAAGCGATGGAAGCTGATGAGGAAAGTCTGAAAGAACGAGAGAGTAATGCCGCTGATAAACATGACGCTGGTCATTACACAAGGTGCGTAGAAGGTGGCCCAGCGCGGGGTGAAGAGCCGGAAGCCGCCCACACACATACTGAGTCCGAGAACCAGATCACTGAGGGATAGACAGAGAACCAGATTATAATGCGTGTTTTGTCGGAGTTCTTTGCTGATAAAAAGAGTTATGAAGACCAAAACGTTGAGCACGAAAGAAGTCCCTCCGGTGACGAATGCAACAAGGGCCGAAATAAAATCTTTGGCGTCCCTTTCCAAGTATCGAGTGCTGTTCCATGTTGCACCCAGCTCGTGGTTGGCTGTTTCATTTATTGTGTATTCTAGGCACCCAGACATTCTATCGACTGAAAATCATGTAGAAAATGTGATACCTTTAAAACAAGTGTATAAATTTTACATTAGTAAATGCTCAAATATGATGTTAGAGTCATTGATACAAAGTGATAGTCACCCAAAGTATCTTCTTTGGTAATTACAAGTATTTGGTTTCGTATTTGCATCGAGATTACACCCTTTTCAACTGAACGCGTCTTTGGTTTCAAATAATTATGCTATTACAATGAAGCTATGACGTATCCTGTAAAGCGCTAATGTTTATTGCGATGTGATGATCCGAGGGACTGTGTGATATCACTTTTTTACTTTGTCAAGTTCTCAGAATTTAAAGAAAAAATGTTCCTATCAAATGAAGCCTGATCAAAACCCAACCGTCTCCTACGTTGTCCTTTGCTTGGATACCGCTAAACATATATGGAAGATCCCCTAAAAATGCAATACCTAACTGCAGTAAAATTAAATGTTTAACTTAAAAAATGAAGTTGAAGGGCCACTTATCTTAAAAAATGTTGATGCATATCAAAGCTTAATGACAAAAAAGTAAGGGGAGCCCTCGATCCTCCCTGGCGCTATGTACATTCTTTCAGTGGTCATCCTAGTTCAACTATCGGCATTTGAGTTTTTTTTAATCATGACCTTAATTATATTCATCACAACGAAGTAAGTATATTTCCTCATAATGATTTTGGCGACAAATTTTTTGTACTGAGTGGGGTTTTTCAATTTATTTAGCAGAACTGTGCAAGCATTAAAATACTTTTTTAAAACAGAATATTAAATTTAGGAAAAAGAGTCCAAAAACTTCTAAAAAAAAAAAACAAACACAAAAATATTAGATAAAGTTTATGTGTCGCATTTATTAAACATTTATTGGAACAAGTGTCATTTGTAAGCATGCCTTAACTTTACAATTTTATAAAAATCGTAATCAGATAAATGTCAACAATCATAATGACATCATCTCTATTAGTAACGGTTTTTTTTTGGATACACAATTATAGGGAGGTGGGGGTTTAAATAAACCATGGTTTATTAAAGATGAAACATAAGATTATTAATACTTACAGTTAGTGTAAGAGATGCGTTGATATCGACCCAATGTTATAGACGTTTCCTAGGAACCCTGTACATAGAATAGCATATACATCTAGGAGCATGAATATGTATATATAAGTAGGTGGGGATGCTACAGTATTGGAAAATGAATCAAGGGTCAGAGCAGCTAGCGTTCGCTTAAAGGTTACATGTACAATACATGCGATAATAAAAGAGCAACTGTCCACACGATGAAATGATGGTTCTGTATTTTCTGTTTATTGCATTTGATAGACACGGTGGGTGGGGGGGGGGGGGGGGGAGGAGGTCCACTGTAATAACGTCCTTTACTTGTATACAATTTTTTTTAAAAGCAAGAGGTTATTTTCATGAACAGGTTTTAATCTAAAAGAATATGAATTTAATTTTTATATGACAATATATAAGTATATACATGCGCGGATCTAGAGGGGGGGGGGGTCCCGACCCCCCCTGGAAAATGAAAATTTATTAAATTTACATAGTAAAATTATCGCGAAAATATGCCTCGGACCCCCCCTGGCAAACACAATTATCCTTCGGACCCCCCCCTGGAAAATTTTTCTGGATCCGCGCATGTATATAGATCTATTTTGAGTCTCATTCGAAGTCTTTCTTAGAAATCTCCTAAGGTGGAATAACACATCATCACAAGATGACTGACTGCAAATTTTTCGCTTTTTTGATATAGGTACAATCTATAAATGTATATTATTATATTTTTCATAATCAAATAATTTACTGTTAATTTGAGTAACCTTTTTAAGGTGTGTTATTCCACCTTAAAAAACATGTACTCTCTATACTATACAGGTAATCCTGTTTGACATGTGCCTGTAATTTTTGAAACTCATCGCATGTTTTATATTTGTGATTAATTATGAATGATTTTTCTTTACACGTTCATCTCGAACAGCAAGCAATGAACACGTTTTAATTTCTCATTTATTCTATATAATATAAAAAAAATCTTTACTGTATAAGCCGGTGTTAATTTATAAAATTCACACTAGTTCTCAATAAGAACACAAATTAGACAAGAGGTGTCACTCGTGATAAAGGTGACACTGATACGTATCATATTTGTTTATATCCTTTAAGGTAAAGTGCTTTTATTATACATTACTGCATCCGGTACGTAGTGTCATGTTGTAATTTTTGTATTTACACTCACCCACTAAACTCAAAAATTACAACATGACAGAAGCGTCGTTTTTGCCGTCAATTTTCTTACTTCCACTTCTTCTTACATTCTCCCAAAAACACTTACATAAAACAGAGTTTAGTCATATAAATTGATCATTTTTAACATAGAAAATGTGTATTTAAAATATACATAGTACATTAGAAAGCTTTTGCATGCTAAGAACTGTAGCTATACTTACGTTTGCAGCATGTGTATGGGACCATTGGTTTAATTCAGGAAAGTAAACGCAGATGTACAACTTGGTCAGTGTGAGCCCGACAATCAAATGCAATTCAAATTTTAAATTATGTATCTTGTTCTGAGCTGTGGATTTGTCACATTTAAACTCGGTCATTGATAATTTAAAATGTCAAAGGTTTCTGTGTCCATATACAGTTAACGTATAGGCATTTATGTTGATCATGCACATTGGTAGGATAAATTCGAATTATGACTTCATTTGCTGATAGAACCTGTATACTATTCAAAAACAAAAAGACACTATAAAATACCTCATCGGCACGTTACTTTCATGATAAAATTAGGGATGTATCGGAAAGGTCTCTGAAAGCAAAGCAAGAGGGTCATATGCGTTCAAACGATACCATGTAATCAAATTTTGTACGCGTCCTTTCGTAAATCTACTTCATTTCTTCTATGCATGAAAGTTTAAGATAATAATCTTTGAACACCACATTCCGATTTAGATATTAAGTCTTGCGTTGAAAAAACCCCTCCAACTTAATTAATTTACAACAGATGTATATTCAATGTTCGAAAATAAAATTAAGCATCTATTTTTTTTTTCTTCAGTTATCATTTTTGGGAGTTGATTTTAATCAACTCTCCTATGCAGTTACTCTGGCAAACCGAAAGTGAAACAGTGTTTGGACCTAAGCACAAATCATCGCCGCTGACAAGACTTAGTTCTTGAAAATAATAGAAAAATTTGATGTAACGTATGCTGAAGCATTGTTTTTCAAGGAAACTTATCTATAAACACTTTGAAAATAGTCAGATTTTATATAAAACGAACAATTTCGATATTTTTGTAGTCTCATGTGTTCCTACGTCAGAGTGTAATAAAGTCTCGTTCAACCAGACGCTCGGCTGTCTCCGTAAATTTTCGACAAACAGAGAGGCTCTCTTGCTTGTCGGAGATTAACGGAGACAGCCGAGCGTCTGGTTGAACGAGACTAGAGTTCGATATCAATAGTGCTTGGATCCATGCGATTTTTAAAATTGTTTCGATTATTAATACATAGTTTGAAATCTATGGGCGCGCTTGATTTAGCTTAACTTGGTGTATACCAGTGCACATCGGTGTAAACATTTTGTATTGTATATCAAGTGCACTTAAAGGGTTTAGTGTACATGGGTAGGGAAGATAAGAAAATATATGTCGGAGAAGGATGCTGTTTTAACAGGGAATTTGATGTTCAGCAACAATCCAAGGCTTTTTTTTTTATTTGAATGCAGTGAAATAAACACATTTCAAATTAAATGGCTTTCATACAAAAGACAATTTACTTGCAACTTCTAATCCGATATACTACTTAAAATCATTTGTCAAGTTTCCAATCATAACATTCGTCCGCATATTGGTTTCAGTGCTACACCCAACAACACATGCCCCTGACTCGGTGCAGAAAAGTGTACACCCGGTGTACACGTAAACGCTACACCACTGCACTTGATTTACAAAAGTGTACCCGGTGTACACCTTTTTGGAAAATCAAGCGCGCCCTATCTTTGAATATTACACAAGATGATTCATATGGGGTTTTTCGAAATTCTTGTCGGAAAAGTCTAAAAATTCATAAAATAAAAAATCGTGTAATTCAAATACAGACTAGAAACTAATTGCCATGCAAAGATAAGTTGATTTTAAGATAAATGATAATCGTTAAAATCAACTCCCCTCAGTACTTCTGTTGTGTTTGGTTTTGTTCGCTAATAGTGTTGGTGTGCGAGATGAAGGAATGTGATTGAAATTGTATAGCGAATAGAACGCTTATCAAATAAAAAAAAGAAAATGTCTAACCAATTTTTACGTCTTTCCACCAATCAGATGATGCCCGTTATTATAACAACTGTCTTTTACTAATTAACAATTTTTAATTGTCAATGAGTCATGGACTCATAACCAACTGCATAACCAAGGCTGTTTATTACAGCATCCTTTTAAAGTATATGTATACACGGAAACGCCAACACATGTAAACAGAGCAGACGTTGTATCAACAATACCCGCAAAGACAAGATCAACAAATATAATGAATCCTAAAGACATCATCTGTAAAACAAGTATCGACCAATACCAGCATTGAAAGAGGTCTAAAATGAGTAAAAATATATAATCTCACAGTGTGACATACGTGACAACTATTACGAATAAACTAAGTACGTGGTGTTTTAAAGAAAAGAATTAAGTATGTAATAATATGTGTGAAAACTATGGTCGTATTAGACCCTCACGACAGAATATAATTACCACCATTGATCAAGTCATAGCCAGAACTAACAATATGTTTAGACACAATAATCTAGTGTACCACCTGTACAAATATCTACACAGGTTTATTCTTGATTTGCCAAAACATACTATAGATTCCTAATTAAACGCGAGGAATTAGTTTCCGCGTAAAATCGCGAGAAGCAAAATCTCGCTTTTATTTTTCAGACAGTTTTGAACTATATGAAATTTTAACAAAAAATTGGTGATCGCGATTTTATATTCTCGCAATTTGAAGCAAAGCAGCTGAATCGCGGAATTATGTACTTGCGGAATATAAGGAATTTACAGTATTTGAAAACCTTTCAAATGACTGATTGGCAAAGATTCATCATGTGGTTGTATCATTACCTCATGATGAAGAAAATAATATACCTTTTGTTATAGAAAACAGTAAAACATTTCTCCATAAAATTTCATTTCGGCACGAACTGATATGCGACATTCGATCTAAATAAAATCGATATAATGTGATTCATAACAGTGCAGCATCCGTCACAAATAAATAGGAAAAGCGCATTCCAAAACAAATTAAAGCAAGCTTATCTTTTTTCAAAGATTAGGTAGCTAGCGAAATTAGCTGTAAAAATCACATACACAAAAAATATATTAAAATATCCTTGACTAATTAATGTTTCTGTTTTCCTCGTTTCCAAACGAAATCATGACAATCTATCGCAAGCAAGTAAAATATGCAAGCAAGTAAAATAAAAAACTTATCATGCGCGGATCTGGGGGGGGGGCGGTTAGGGGGGTCCGGACTCCCCCCTTTAAAATTCAAATTTATTTAATTTATATATTATAAAATTACCATAAATATGCCTCGGACCCCCCGGCAAACTCAAATAACCGTCGGACCCCCCCCCCCTTCCCTGGAAAAATTTTCTGGATCCGCGCTGGTATATTATTGATGTATTTATTCCACGTCGTATGACACAGGTTTTAAAATAAAAACCCTGTTTTAGCTGAAACAAGCGTAACCTGCAAGATGATATACACAAACATACGCTTCGCATTCTAAAGTACGAATGCATATCTCCCCAGAACTTGAGTTCCTAAGCATGCGTTATTTGTGAAACCTATTTTACTATATGGATGTGAAGTTTGGGGATTTGGTAATATAGCACTTGTTGAAAAGTTACATCTGAAATTTTGTAAACATATCTTAAACCTAAAGTCTTCAACACCAAATTATATGGTTTATGGGGAACTTGGACGATACCCACTAATAATTAATGTTAAAGTCCGCATGATAGCATTTTGGAGTAAACTTGTCTTTTCACAAAATAATAAAGTTGCGTCAAAACTACAATATGCAATGGGTAAAATGAACAGACCCTGGTTTAAATTTATTGTTAAAATATTGAATGATTGTGGTCTATCTATTATTTTGTATCAACAAAATGTAAATATCCAGTGGCTTAAAGCTGCTTGGTCCGATTTTATATCAAATTTTACGCACGCTTTTAAACGATGGCTATGCTTAGTATCTGTATAATCATAGACATTGTAGTAGTGTTACCCGTCAATTATGCCAAATTTCAATGAAGAAAAATACGTACAAAATTTGCTAACAAAACAAACGACATTGAAAGGTACCGCGTTATTTCGCCTCATGTTAAATTTCACCCCTGACGACGAGACGGGTATGGTTGTATTACGACTTTGACATCGCTTTAAATAAAGGACAAAATGATCAAACAAATTACAAATAAACATGTGTACGTTTTGTTCGCTAATATTTCCAAAGTCTGCTTTCTTTACAATCGATGCAAAGCATGTGGGTTGAATAACCCCAATCATTCGGGGGACGAAACCAAGCGGTTTCCTATTCTAAACATTCACATGATGCATTTTGGTTTGTTTTTTCGTTTTCCCAAAGAGAAATTATTTTTATTAACTTTGAATATTTCTAACTTTGAAAGGAGACTGATTCTGCTGGTGTAAATAGGAGAAAGTCCATAACTTTCTAAGATAAATGATTTGTATGGAAAAAATTTTGATACTGTAATTACACAAAAATCGGACCAAGCAGCTTTAAGAAAACAGTTTTTCATATACTTCTAGACCAATTCAAGCAGTCATGGAATAGTGAAATGTATAATTCATCAAAAGGTATTAACTATAGAATTTTTAAAACTACATTATCTTTGGAAAAATACTTATTAGATCTGCCATACAAATATCAGAAATCTTTTTGTATGTTTAGAACAAGTAATGCTAAATTGCCTATAGAACGAGGTAGATGGTATGATATACCTCGTGAAAACCGTATATGTACCATATGTAACTGTATTGAGATAGGAGATGAATTTCATTATTTATTTCATTGTACAGATGTAACAATTAAAGATAAGAGAGTTTTATACATACCTTCATACTTCTACACACAACCAAATGTTTACAAATTTCAACAACTCTTTAATACTAGTAATAAAAAATTGTTGATTAATCTGTGCAAATTCATTAAAGTTATAATTGAGAGAGTTAGCTCTCTAGGTTAATTGTTTATCATACTTTTTTCCCTTTTTCATTTTTTTTTCACTTTTGTATTGTCACTCCAATGCATGCAATGTATGTATTATATGTATTATCGTTCAAATTTTTTTGTGACTTTTCTCAACACTGTAATTTATGCAGTTCGGAGAATAAAGAAATTGTCATTGTCATTGTCATTGTCAAATATATTGAGGAAAACATAATTTGACCTTGAGATTTATAAAATATTCATTTCACCATGGATCGGGCATATATTTACATTCATTAAACAGTCTAAGAAGCGTGCATGTTTTTTTGGGGGGGTCTAATCATAATCGTGTAAAGTGTTAATTGATTTGAGCTATATAACTTAATTTCCAGTAATAATAATTTTAAATAAATAGAGGAAGCAGGACAATCCTTCACTCAAAATCTCGTGGTTATGGATGGGGCTATTTAAAAATCCAATTGTATGTGTTTGCACTTTATATGTACATGTATATATCTGCCCCTGATGTAATTATTAAGCACCTATCTGTAAATATAAGAATGTAAGTAAATTATTTATTATAGTGACATGTGCATATTATGTACAATTGTGCCGTATGATACAAATTTTATAACAACTACTTGTGCATGAATATTGGGCACCCGGCCCATTGGGCCTATAAGTCACCTTTGTAATATCAACAGTTATAGTTCATCACGCTTTATACAAGGTGTATCAATTATTAACTTATATTTGGGTTATGGTACATATTAAATCACAATGTTACATCAAAGTTTATATCCTGGAATGAATAAATTATCTATAAAGAGAATGATTAATACATTGACATGAATCCATCCTTGTATCATTTTGTATTTTAAATCTCGATTGTATAAAAATAAAAAATGATTCTTGGCTATTTATTTTTATATTTCATACAAATAGAAAATATTTAAACCTAGCGGATCTAGTGGACACATGATGATTTCAACTAAAAGTTCAACAGTGGCCGATGCACGTAAAATCACCCTATTTCGAAATATCCCAAGCGAAAATTATGTCACGTGTAGGTTTCCGTACCAACAACAGATACATGTGTATTATTTACAAACAGATTTCCTAATTTCAGCGGGGTGTATCTAACAGAGACGATCGTAGATCTAGCTGCCTACAAAACAAGTATGTAAAACCACAGTGTTAGGAATTTGATTTTAATATGATGGCAGGGTTACCTGAAATTGTTAAAAACGTTTACGATTATTATTTTACGGGTTGATTCGCGCTCGCATAAAAATCGATAAGTGATAACTTAGATTATCAACTATTTAATATATACACAGTATTGATTGTTGAGTAAAACATTTCTTTTGTATTAATAAAATACAATTGGGCTATGCCATGCAGGCGATCCATACATCATATTTTTTTAAAAAGATGTCAACAATACATAATTAGGTCAATTCAGGTATACTGCAATTGTGATTTACTGATTGCCTGTTTAAATATTGTTACAAATCCCTGCATCTTAGTGAATGAAACCCACGTGCAAGAGACTCCGCAATCAGCAATGCAACAATAGAAGATTAAATTCGTCAACCGTGCAAAAACCCCACCCTGCGAATAATCCGGAGAAAAACTATGGAACACAACTCCAACACAAATTTTCTTTATACCTTAAAAACGAAACAGAAAACATTGGGGTTAAAAAATATAATAATGTTGGAAGGGCTGACTGGGGATGGATGTTAGGAAAACCGATAGCTATATAACGACTTCTTTTAAGTATTAATTTGGGAAAAAAGTATTAAAATAAATGAAATCAATTTTTGAAAGGAGAGGCAAGATATGAGCCATTTCAGTTATTTATTTAGGCTTGCACTTTTGATCAGCACGATTAGATTAGATATAATCTTCCATCACGTGCATATTATCGACTGACACTTGATAGCATAACGTTAGGTAATTAGTAGTTTGATAAATGTGCAAATTATGATGTAATCTGGGACAGAAAATAGTATACGTTATATTTTAGCGAAACTCCACCAAAGTGTACTTGTGTTTTGTGTAGCAATTGATATTGTATGCTAGTAATGTTGAAAAATTGTGCAGTTATTCAAAGAACCTTCGAATACAAGCAGGTAGAGTTAAATAATGTCAGATTTTCAATTATAAATCCCAGTTAGCATCTCCGATTTTAACAAGTCGATATGTCATCGAAGAAATACTGTATACATAATACAGGGAAATATTCGCCCCGTTTTATTTTCGCTTATTTCGCCCTTGTTGTTAGCGGGCGAATTAAGACTGGGCGAATTCTATTCTCGCAATTAATACCTGACCTCTTTTAACATAATTGCATCTGGGAAGGTTCAAAGAAGGGGCGAAACCGTTTGTGAACGTGAAGTAGAACGAAAATAACACTGGGCGAAAATAATCTTATATACAGTATTGGATTTCTTCTTTTTTTTCAATTTCGATTGAACTTCAGTGACCATTATTTGTATATTTTTTTAAACGACGGGAAAGAAACCCTAAGACATATCGTAAATTGAAATTTACATCGGCGCGGGGAATTGAATTTCAAATGCCACACATTTTTAAGGAATATACCTATGTCTGAGTGTTGAGATTTGCTCAAACCTCTGCGGAGGAAAGGTAGAAAACGTTTAAAATTGAATAGCAACAAAACATTGTATAAAGTAAAGAAAGGTGCATCGACGATGAACATAGGGTTTTTGAAAGGTGATAATGATAGTTTTGAAGAGTTTCATTGTGTAAAAATAGACGCGAGATGTAGACCTAAGGCCACTTTTACATGGATTTGCGTTGATCATCGCTTTTTGTGAATAAGTGTCTCACTTGAAAGTACTTGGGAAAACAAAATACTTATTAGCTATTAGGTTTTTTACTGACTGACTACAAATATATATCGGGTTGATGTTATTTACATGTACAATGAGCTCGGTCAACCCAATATATTTCTGTAGTCAGTCAGTAACAAACCTCATAAGTAACAGTACGCTATTGCAGTTTCATGTGTGTAATATGATCTAACAATTGTTTGTTATAATAAATCTGCTTTGTAAGTAAATAAAATATATGAAATCCCAGTTCTGTATCGATTCATTTACTAGGACAATACAGTAAATCGCGCTTATATCGAAATGCCAGGGACGGGTGATTTCGCTTTGTTATAAGCGTAATTCGTTATATCCGTCAAGTTTACAGTATGTTATAAAGTACAGGAAATTAAAACCACTTTGCTGTAATGGTCATTTCATTATAAGCGTGTTCGCTATAACCGCAATTTTCTGTACTACAATTCGAGTTCTAGCTATAGTTCTAGTATATAAAATCATGAAAATGCTTTATATTTTTGTTTATTTTCAGAGAGACGCCAGTACAATGGGTAAACTACGGTCGTTTTACGTGGAACTGCTGGATCCACAACAGGTGTATTTTGCTGGACAAACCATTAATGGCAGGCTAGTAGTGGAACTGGATGCCGAGATGAAAATGAGAGGTTTCAAACAATAATTATTACTATTAATATTAGCTTTGATAATTGTACGTACATGTAAGCTTGGGTATGTGTGTATGTGTCACGTGTGTGGTCGGGAGGGTGTGAGGCTAACAGGTTATGATGGTAAAGATATATTGCACGGGGGTATCGATACACCATACTCTATGTACAATGAAATGTAGGTCAAGTCAGATACGGGCTACCATAAGTCGGTTATTTGAGCTCTTGGCACTGAAGCTGCAAAGAATAGCAATACAGAAGTGAGATAAGATAAAAACGTGCGAAGAACGTGAGAATGGTGGCAGGGGACAGTTTTTTTGATCCAATTCATTGTAGCCAATGGATGCATGTCTTCGGAACTCTGTAACTAGAATTTCCTCAGTTCCCATTCAGCACAAATACCTTTAATTCACTCTTTATAAGGCCAATCACCAATTTCTGAAGAAAATTGCTAATCAAAACCTGTAAAATTCTCTACATACTGGTTTTTATGAGATTTTGACCCTTTCATATTTTGCTAATTTTTCGTGATTTTGCAGCTTTTTAGACCTCCCCCAGCTAATTCCCTGCAGAGGGTTGACCTTCCGTACCGCGTGCATGTTGCACTATCACATGTCACAAACTTACCGGTGTATAGTTTTCAATGTCCCATCCACCTACTTTTCGTGTTATTTTACCTCCCGTCTGTAACTTGCAATTTCACTGTGTAAAGTCAGCACAACAGTCAAAGCCGCAGGTTTCGCATTTTACTTCTGATTCTCATGTACCTAACATAAGGGGCCTACATATTGCATATCAATTTCAACAAGAGACACCCCTCTAACTAATGATAATCATTAAAAATCATTTCATGAATTTTAGCAACACTCATAAGCCTTCAAGTACAGCAACTCTCAATTTTACAAAAATATTGACGGGTACTTTATTCGAAACTGTCCCTTGCTACCTTTAACATACACTCACATTCTCTGAAAAGTCATTTTGTCTTAAAATTACAAAGCTTATGCTATTCTGAAAAAAAGTACACCACATTTTGCCAATTCCATTGAGGTTTAAGAAAAATATGGCCATTTAAGTGAACCCACCATTTCCACTTTCCTCTATTTAACACAGATTCACAGGGCTCTCCATAAATAAAGCATCTTTACCTAATCTTTTAGAGGTCAACTGTTGTTCAACCACCTTAAATAAGAAACCTCATTGAATACTACATGCATCTGCTTGATATTATCATGATAAAAGCATCACATCACTTACAAATCCCTTTACATGTATACCCTCCCCCTATCTTTTGATTTTCACAAGAAGCATTAGTTTGAACACTTTAACCTAATATTATGAAACTTGTGGCAGTTTCCTTGAGTCATTTCTTACACATAATTGAAAACAACCATCACTGATATTTAAAATTGATCTTTTTTGGTAAATGGATGATTTGTAGCATTTTTATACACAAAAAGTCATGTCGCCCTACATGTGATTTCTTGTTTTCAGGAAAAACTAAGCCTATAACCATATTTAGTTGATATCTTATATATTCTGGTTTCTAGTCTCCTTTTAACTTTGCTAAATTAGTAAGACTTACAAGTGTGACATGTGCGTTTAATCAAAATGAAATTCAAACACACCCGGGTACCTGGGGACGGATGAGAATTCCATGAAAATGCTTCAAATTTTACATGTTTTCTACATTTTTGATGCATATATACAATAAAAGGGTAAAAATATGTTGTTTTTTGCTCATTTCAAGAGTAATTATCATAGCAGATGTTATTTCAAGGTCAAATGTACAGTTACATATCCTACATGTAATGGTAATGGAGTCCATTGGAAAGAGGGGGTGGCTTTTTCAATTCTGTAAATACATCTAAAATACCATTTTTTGATAGGAAGGAGCAAAAACTTGAGTTTTTTGACATATTGTATACTTTGATAACTGCATTTGTCTACATGTAAAGTTCATTTGAAATAAAAATATGCTGTTTTTAAAAAATTGGGTGATATAAGTCAGGTGGATTAATGTTATTTCATAAAATCAGACAGCAAAATGGCTGCAAATTCATACATTTAATGATTTAATTGATAAAAACTGTTTTAAAGTATTTATTCTTATCTCAGTAATTAACTTAAGCCTATTAATTGTCATCAGGATAGGAAATGCCTACTCTCTAAGCCAATTTACTCTAGTGGTGGTCATTCTACACATTTAAGAGGGAGTTACTCCCCTTGAATATTTTAGCTATTAAATGATGTCATGACATCTATAGCCAAGAAAATCATCCATTTTCACAAAATATATTACTTATGGTACAAAATCCACTCAAAATTACACTTAAAGGAGAAATATGAAAATACCATGTAGTCTTGAAGGTGGCAGGGGACAGTTTTTTTGATCCAATTCATTGTAGCCAATGGATGCATGTCTTCGGAACTCTGTAACTAGAATTTCCTCAGTTCCCATTCAGCACAAATACCTTTAATTCACTCTTTATAAGGCCAATCACCAATTTCTGAAGAAAATTGCTAATCAAAACCTGTAAAATTCTCTACATACTGGTTTTTATGAGATTTTGACCCTTTCATATTTTGCTAATTTTTCGTGATTTTGCAGCTTTTTAGACCTCCCCCAGCTAATTCCCTGCAGAGGGTTGACCTTCCGTACCGCGTGCATGTTGCACTATCACATGTCACAAACTTACCGGTGTATAGTTTTCAATGTCCCATCCACCTACTTTTCGTGTTATTTTACCTCCCGTCTGTAACTTGCAATTTCACTGTGTAAAGTCAGCACAACAGTCAAAGCCGCAGGTTTCGCATTTTACTTCTGATTCTCATGTACCTAACATAAGGGGCCTACATATTGCATATCAATTTCAACAAGAGACACCCCTCTAACTAATGATAATCATTAAAAATCATTTCATGAATTTTAGCAACACTCATAAGCCTTCAAGTACAGCAACTCTCAATTTTACAAAAATATTGACGGGTACTTTATTCGAAACTGTCCCTTGCTACCAATGCGTCGGAATTAAATGAAAAAAAATAATTGGCTATCTTATTTTCGATATATATCGATTCTCATTTTTATTAAATTTATTTCCATGTAAACAAATCTTAAATGAGTTTAAGATTTCATTGAATTTCCCCGTAATTTGTAAACACGACCATGTAATCAATAGCACACAGAAATTGAAAACGGTAGAGATATAAAATATGGATATTATAATTCAATTGTACATAACTGCGTACTAAGCCTTTGTATTTATATGTTCAATAGCGACCTGTTGAGTACATTGGTCTTTTATTCGATAATAAATCATACACTACAGCGCATCATGAATAGAAGTGTAAAAAAAGCTTAAGTTTACTTCAATATACAGGGAACAATTATGTACACTAGGATATCGTATTGCTTTATCACGATATTTAAGGCAAACCTTAAAAGTGAACAAAACTTGTTCTGAGTAGTAAAATTGTATAACCCAAAAGATGGTTACTCAGAACCATTTTAACAAGGGCTTGGACTTTAAGTAGTTGGTATCAAACAGCAATGTGAGGTAGGCCTGTCTATTTCATTGCTGACCAATCATCCAAGACTCTTTCAAACCAACAAGATTTGTCTGGCTTTTGAGCTAAGACCACGAAATCTGTGTATATTTCACTCGAAACCAACATCACTTTTAACTTGTTTTGATGCAAGAAACAGATAGTAACATCTTACTGAAAGTCCAAGGCCTTGTTAAAATCGTTCTAACATCTACAGGTGTATACAACACTTGATTTAATCGTAATGATATTACATGTATATTTTAATGTCATTAAAAACTACAATTTCTTCTTTTGTTGATAATCAAAAAACTATCTGATCGTTCCAACGTGTTATAGAAATTGACCTTTTTGCTACATGTAATAAATTTTATAACATAAAATTTGTTTGAAAAAAAATAAACCAACACACAATTACAGAATTACACACATTTACAGAGGACGTGTAAAACATGTTCTGAACGTGTACATGTAATAATTTTTTATAACATAAAATTAGTTTGGAAAAAAAATAAACCAACACACAATTACAGAATTACACACATGTGCTGTAATTTTCTTGGTGCAATTTAAAAAAAAAAAAGAACTGGTGAAGTCAGTTTAAAATGCCCTGCGTTTATATTCCACATCTAATACAAATATATTTCAGAAATAAGATTGAAATTTAAGGGATTGGCTTATGTTCATTGGACCGAGCAGCACAGCACCGGAAGCGGGAAGAACCGACGAACCACAACGAGGCATTATAGCGCCACTGAAAACTACTTCGATCAAACTGTACCCGTCTATGGAAGAGGTCAGCATTTTCATTTATAACCCTCTGTATTTTCAGAAGTAAGGTTGATCTTTAAAGGCATGTCTGATGTATCCTGGTCGGAGTCTCATACAACCGGAACCGGGAGTAATCAGCGTACCGAGACTGAATATTACACAGCATCAGAGACATACTTTGAGCAAGTTGTTCCTGTGTATGGAAGAGGTTGTAATTTTTAACTGAGTTACCATGAATAACCGTGCCTCTTTAAGTCATGCAATTATAATATCATGAAGGCAGTTGTTGTTGGCGCAGGTACAACTGAAGGATATACCAAAATTGTTGTATTCTGTACACGCACTTTTTTCTGCCGAAATTTTTTTTAAAAAAATGTCTAAGCATGATACAAACTTATTTTCCGCTTCTATAATGTCTAACGTTTCCGGCATTTTGTTGCTGTCAATTCAAGCTTACACCATAGCATAGCGTTAATCTCAATCCCATAGCATACAATCTCATAGCATATTATTAGACACTCATTCATCATAGCATACCATATTATAACATACATTTACATTATAACTTCAACTCGTTTTTAATTACTTTATTTAATTAAAAGAATAAACTTTTACATGGCATACAAGTATTGGTGGTAAATTTTGGTTTTTTATTTTACTTTTAAATGTTTGAACCCTTCTGTATCTCATAGCATATCATTGAAAGTGCGCAACATAGCAAAGCATCAAACTGTAAAAGATATGTACAAAAATAAGAAACCATTGAAAAAAATGCGACGATGATTTTGTACAGGTTTGGGGATGGGCGATGATAATCGGCTGCCCCCAGGACAGCATGTGTACCCCTTCACCTTCACACTTCCTCCCAATCTACCCTCGTCATTTGAAGGAGGCACGGGCTACGTCAGGTACACAATCAAGGGGACCATTGACAAGCCATGGAAGTTTGACCACAACACCAAAAGGCCTTTCACTGTCATCGCTTTACTGGACTTGAACACCCAACCTAATGCTGCAGTAAGTTCATTTCACTGAATCTCTGAGTATTGAATAGCTAAGTTGTGGAATTAATTGCAATCAAGGAGCCAATTCTCTCGGCTTAGTTGTTTGCTGGGACGTACAGAACAATCCTATTATTTTATTTAAAAAAGTATCTTTAACAATTTCTGTACTGCTTCTGTATCCTATAAATATATAACTTGATCTCGATTGATCAACAAACGTATACCCTCGCGCATTATAGTGTTTCCGTAGCTTTAGGATAATGATTGTCCAAGAAATTTTTAAGTCTATAAGCATATTAAACATATACAAGAGTAAAAGAAAACAAGCGTATGTTACAATATTTCCCAATACTGATATTTTTACTATAAATAATAAGTCTTGCAATGATCTCATTTGACTTTGCAGTTTTTAAAAGTCAAACCAATCCATCCATTTCCTTCGCAAATTGATTTTCAATTTTGACATGAGATCTCGTTGCCTTCTTTGAATTTATTCATAATTAACTTTTTTTCCTGCTTTTTAATATTTAACAGTGTGGGACCCAAAACCAGCAGAACAAGTTCCTCTGTTGCTTGTGCTGTAAGTCCGGACCGATTACCGGTACACTCAGTCTGAACAGATGCGGGTACGTCCCCGGGGAGGCGATCCACTTCAACGCAGAAATCCAAAACATGACAAGCCGAGTGTGCGGTTGCCATGTCAAACTTACTATGGTTAGTACTGCTAGGTTGTGTTTGCTTTTGCTATAAAATTGACACTCTTTTAAACCAAAAATGAAAAATCTTGATTCGTGCATGTTGGTGGAGTTTTTGTTGTTGGTATTCGTTTCACACACATTGTATTTATAATTATTCGTTCCTGAAAAT
Source organism: Magallana gigas (assembly GCF_963853765.1). NCBI lineage: Eukaryota > Metazoa > Mollusca > Bivalvia > Ostreida > Ostreidae > Magallana > Magallana gigas. The sequence goes on along the minus strand of NC_088858.1, from coordinate 30,620,325 downwards.
TAAAGCAATGTTTCAGAGTAGGATTTCCCCGAATGCCAGCTTTCACGCTGTAGCTTTAGTCTAACGTGGAATTTTCCCCAGGGGAGTACATCTCAATTTTAATATCAAAGACCTTTCAATTATTTTTTTCCAATATACCATCTACACAGACCACCATATTCCATGCCACCACGAAATCCAAGTCAACCACTACTGAGGTGGCTAGGGTGATGCATCAAGATGTCCAGCCCGGGGAGACAGAAACCTGGACCGGTGACCGGCTTATGATCCCTCCCCTACCCCCTTCGTTCCTGGTGGGGTGTAGGATTATAGATATCAACTATTACTTAGAGGTGACAAAAAGTAGTTTACTTATTTTAATATTAGAAACATATTTTTAAAACGGCTTATATATTGCCCTATTACTTAAATTTTTCGAAAGTGCAATTTTGTTTCTTGAGAGTTGGTTCCGATTTTAAATCTAGTAATATGTTTAATATGATAACAAAGATGAAAGAATTTTACAGTTAATTTGCGAGCAATGATTTTTTAAAGGAATCCAATGATTTGTTAAGGTCAAGATCTAGTAAATGATTTCAGACTGTCTTTTTGGTGCTAGAACCATTATGACATCATAATTGATTTGATGAATTTTTCCCGTATTTAAAGGAATTAGGTATGTAGAAAATAAAACAATATTTTGACATTCTATAATTAATCACGGGAAAAGAAATCCCGGTACCTATATTCTATTTGACATCATTCTAAAGAGGGGGTCAAGAGCTTGTTTAATTCCGTTTTTGGAAAGACTGTAGGTATTCTAGATAAATTTTATAAGTAAAAAATGGACAAACTCTGATATTTGTTACCCTATATCCTTTATATTTCATAGAAAATGATTGTTTAAAACATGATTTTTCATTGTGTTTACCAAAACATTAATCCCCGGTACACCCTGTGAAACAAATATATTGTTTTGAAGCATCATTAAAAGAGTTAATTTCTTGAATTTCATAAATCTGTAGGCACCTTTCATTTACTAGATTTTGACCTTAAGCTTGTTTAAAAATGCGGGTCATATGCATGTATAATGACGTCCAGAGCTTGATTGATTATTAATTAATATTAGTTTAAATATAATAAATCTAGCGTTTTGACTTTTTCAAACAGCTGATCGTTGATCCCTCTGGGCCTGCCATAGACCTTCATGTGCCTTTACTTATTATCATTGGAACAATACCCTTGCGTTCAGTTGTCCAGCAGTACCAGACACAATTTGGAATGACCTCTCAGCCTTCAGCGTTACCTCCCCCTGGTCCGGCCCCGTCAGCTCCCTCTGCACCGCCAATGGCCGCAGCCATGCCTGACATGTCCAACTTACGTGAGTGTCCAACTCAATATTTAGTTTCTATTATTAATAAGTCAAAAAAAATATTATTAAGTTATAAATATTAGGAAAAGGGGACTATGTCTTATAGAAACTGCAGGTATTTACATATTATGATAAGCAAGTCAAAAGCAAGTCAAATGGTGCAAAAGGTTACTACTTTATCATTATGATATCGATCTGAAAAAGGATATCTACACGTACTAGTACAGTTTTGTAAGTGATTTGAGTTTTGGAATAAATCTCGATAATCATTGAAATGTCTCATTATATAAATAGTGCCCGTTTAGGAGGGTAAGAGTTAAAATTGACACCCCGAGAAAACTATTGTCAACCGACGCGAAGCGGTTGACAATGGTTTTTGAGGGGTGTCAATTTCAACTCTTACCCTCCTAAACGGGCACTATTTATTTTATTATACTGAATGTCTTAATTTTAAAGAAAACTTTACTACTTTTATATATGAATGACGTGAATTCTTTGGCGAACCGTACGCGCATAGTTTACGCGCATGTAACAATTCGTTGTGTTACCCGTTGCCTATTCTCTTTTGAGAAGTGGACAGGCATAGCTTACATCCACTTCTCTTCGCAAGCCCTCATGTTTTGATTCTGGAAAACGTGTAAATGTCGGAACCAAAGACAGTTTACACTTCGAGCCATGTTTCGACTCCAGTTTCACTGAATTTTCGTAACAGACCTATTATTTCTACATTTTAAACACAAATGCATCCATATATTACAAACAAATCACCACTAACCCGCTTTCAAATCATTTTCTCAACTTCTACATTCCGGTTTTAAACTATGAGATCATTCGCTATAGGTGGTTTAAAAAGTAGAAAATTTAGAGTCGGAAAAAACGGAAAATAGTGTTTCGATTGTAGACTTTTTATTAAAGGTATTTTTCTTAAAATTTACAGAGCTATATAGAACGTTTTTACAATTTAAAACAATTTAACAAAATGCATACGATAAAATAAGTAACGTTGTCACATAAAACAATGAAAACTCTTTTATTTTAATCTTTCTTGCATGCTATATTAATCAATGTTCGTTTTCTTGTTAAAAACAGATGTAGAACAAAATTTGTCACCATAAGAGATGGTTAAAAAGGGAAGAAATAACACTTTGTAATTATTTGACTCAGTATTTGTTTGCACATTGTAAGATTAAGTTGATTCAGTTACGTTTTCGACATTATTGTCTTAAATAGGTTTCCAATTTTATCCGAAACATAAACATTTAATCTGCACTGACCTAGATAAACAATGTGATACACAAAATTTAACCCCGGGATGTAGAAGTTGCGAAAATGATTTGACAGCGGGTTAGTGTTGATTTTTTGTGATATATATGGATGCAATAATGTTAAAAATGTAGAAAAAGTAGGTCTGTTACGAACATTCAGGGAAACTGGAGTCGAAACATGGGTCGAAGCGTAAACCGTCTTTGGTTCTGACATTTACACGTTTTCCAGAATCAAACTATGAGGGTTTGTGAAGAGAAGTGGATGTAAGCTATGCCTGTCCACTTCTCAAAAGAGAATACCCGTTGCCAAGTGTGTTGCTAACGCTGAGGGTAATAGAAGGGATTACAAACTGCGTCTAAACCAATCAGATTTCAGTATTTAACATGAAAGTATAGTAATAGTAAATGTATCACAGTATAATACTAAAGAATCTTGAACATTTCCCAAACATATCAATTCGATTTGTTGCAGCGCCCCCTAGCTACAGTGAGTGTGTGTTCGGTAAAACCAACATCCGGGAGGAAGACGACTCCGAACACACGCGGGGAGAAATGGACTACGCCCCGGCCTACACCTATTATGACTGGTCCAAACAATCCCAGTTCCAGTAGCTGACCACCCCCCTTCCAATCAATCAACAGCAACATAAATGACACTATGGGAGTTGGTGATGGGTTAACCTGATCTCCATGTCATGCCGGCTTTATCCTATTTGTTTTAGGTTACCCAGTTCACCAACATCAATTGAACTAACTTGACTGATGAGTTTTGTTTTATCTTGGAGATACTGTGGACTCATCTTTGTCCATGGAGGCTAAATGTAGATTCCATGTTTAGTTGTTTACCGATATTAATGGTTCACTCAGATACATTTCTATCTATATAATAAAACGTTAACTTTGTATCTACAGGTCCTAGAGTTACCGTCATCGAAAATAACCCCCCCCTCCTCTCGTGTCAGTGATTTTTTAAACTGCTTATAAAAGATGGCTACAACAAATGAAAACAATGAAATGTTTTCATAGTAACCGATATAATACCATATGTGTTCTTATTTTTAAGAATATATAAGTTATATATACTGCTTGATACATATACTTATACATGTATTTTGGAAATATAATAATTAAATTCTCCTTAGTTAATACGGTTCAAATTAAGGGTTGTTTGGTATTGTAGAAAATTTTTGTAACCGACGTGCCCTCAATCAATATTAACTTTTTTGAAAGGTCTTTCCACCTTTCCTTACCGACCCCCCCCCCCCACCCCCACCCCATCCCCCTCCCCCCCCCCCCCCCCCAAACTGGACGTCGAAGAATTATTTTTTGTGAAACATCATGCCATGAGACGTGTGTGTAAAAGATGCACCAGTCATCAGTCATTTATAATATATGACGGTTTTAGCACTTTTCCCCTTAGGACAAGCAGAACAAGTATTCAATTTATACGAACAAGTTTTAAAATACAACGTCACATTTTGTTGAAAGTCTCAGCTTCGTGAAACGTTACCCACCTTTCCATATTGAACCGTGCTCTCTCTACTCATCTGAAATCATTTTTGATAGAAACATAAGGTCTTTATGGGAATTCAGAATATCAATGACAGTTTCAAAGGGCTGTGAGAACAATGTTTTACTAATTTAAAAGGGCTAGATGGCCGTGGCCGTTTTTTAGACTTTATAAATCTCCTGAAGAAGAAGAGCTCTATATAAAGATATAGGAAAACATTCTAACTCAACTTTAGTTAAAATGGTCTTTCCTCAATAATTGTTTATAGCTTAACACATCATTTGTAAAAAAAAAAAAAAATTAAGGTACATCGGATGGTTAACTTTGTTGACCCCCTCCCCCCCCCCCCCCCGGCCTCCTTAAAAGTTATCAAGCTATTGGTTTAAAAAAAATTAACACGTTTGTAAAGCTGATTAAATCGTTTTACAAGGAATGCGCGAAATTTTATATACTAAGAATATAATGAATAGAATGCAATGGGTGTATTGCTTTAACATACTATATATATGTACTTGTTTGGAGCTAGTAAGTATAAATACATGTATCAAATATATATATGTAATATTTATTATGAAATAAATATCTGGTAGTCTATGTATGAATGTATGAATAATTACAGATCGTTCATGGCTGTACCATTTCTAACGTATTGTGTTTCTAACGTATTGTGTTTTTTGTTTGTCGTTAACGTGTAATATTTGCATAAGCGAATATGTGTTTAAAAAAGGGTTTACAATTACAGTTCAATCAGTTTAAATTGGATGGTTACGGTTTGAGCTGAAAAATTTCAAATTGTTTACATACTAGTAACAAAAGATTCTTGTATGTTACTAACTAGCTCGAAAACTGGCTCTCATGTTCTGGTTGGCTAATATTTTAAAAATTATAACTCTCTTAACTATTAAATACGGCCATGAAAAAATAATGATTTTAAATTTCAGCTCAAATCGATAAATGCACCGTTCAATGACTAAAGAATTGTTGCAATCAGTATATCAGTATATGGAAGTGTATGTTTTAATAATAAATCTTGTTCTAATCACATCCATCTTCTTGTAATTTTCATTGCTGTTGTGTCATTAAAAGGAAAAATCCTTCCGATATTGTTTTAGAGACGTCCGGTCCATAATACCTTAAGACCCGTAATGTCTCTTCGAGGCTGCCATAGATGTATTGATTTAAAAAAAAACATGTTTTCATTAGTTTTAGGACAACAAACTTGTATAATATCAAGAGAAGGTAGGGTTTTTATTTATTTTTTTTTTGTTTTTTGTTTTTTTTGAAAACTGATATTTTTTCATTTTAATCGTAATTGAACCTGTTAGGTTTGCATCTTCATTTTGTAGGTTATGTTGAAAACGAAGTAACTTTAACAGCCTAACACTACTGTATATGTATAGTTCATATTTTTGTACCCTAAACAGATCTTTAGATTAAGGTGTCATATTTACATTCAACCAGTAAATTCAAAATTCACAATACGCCAAAGGTATAACAGTCGTTTAACGACCAATGGGAAACTCATTTACTGTAGGACATGATTCTGTATATATACCAAGAACACAGTGACCAGGTCATGACCCCGGAGTAGAAATTAAAGCTGTATATGTTTCACAATGACAGCGGTGAAATAAATACATGCTTACACTTTTTTAGGGCGCATTTGTGCATTATTCAAATCTTCATGGCCTGTTGAAAGCCTAATTGCTTGATAACTATAGAACATAATCAGGCAGACCAGGCCAGAAAATCCTTTACAATGTAAATATTATGAGCGAAGTGAAGACAATGCGATACATCACATGTATATCAACTCTAACAAATTTAACTTTCTTCAGATGACTATAGATCTATTTATTAGTCAATCTTTAAACACACAAAGATGACAATATCTTTATGTTTTCATTTATAAATATTGTACGTAAAACGTTAACGCCTCTTCACCGGACATGTCGCAAGAAACACAACCCGTGCCATATATTAACCTTAAACTCAATATCTCCTCAAGGCCTCCGTAGATATTAACGTTCGAATATTTGTACGCACCCGTGGTGCTCGTTCTGGAAGGGTCTCTTATTTCATGGAAAGTAGGTAGGTTACTTAATTTATGTTCATTAAATTATCCAAAAAAAATGGAATTAAGAAAACCAGCATATAATCATATACTTAATAATTACATGATTGTAATGTTTATTTGTTGATAACTTTGAAATCACTTTGTTTGTGATGTTAATTATACGTATGTAGCTTAGTAATGCAGAAAGACCATGTTCATCATATGATTCTAAAATAAATGTTCAAATTCGTGTTAGTGTAGTGACTACAAAAGGTATTAATTAAGAACAAAAAGATGATGCATCACTGGCCATAGATCTCTAAGCTTACCCTGTCTGCTAGACTAAGTGTAAATGCAGGGGACATAAGATAATTTAAAAATCATGTATTTTATATTTTTAATTGAAAAGACGAAACTGACCCTTTCCTATATCTTTAGAATATAAATGGTTCAAAATTCAGTGTTGAGTATTCCTTTTCTTTTTTATTCAGAGAGACACCAGTACAATGGGTAAACTACGGTCGTTTTACGTGGAACTGCTGGATCCACAACAGGTGTATTTTGCTGGACAAACCATTAATGGCAGACTGGTAGTGGAACTGGATGCCGATATGAAAATGAGAGGTTTCAAACAATACTATAATTATTATAATACTCTCTCTTTCTCTCTCTCTCTCTCTCTCTCTCTCTCTCTGGCATTTATAATTATCTATATACACAGAGTAAATTGCAATTTAGAATTCGAATGACTATATATTGTATTTGCAGTTAGATTCACAAGTGTTTACCCACCTTATATTTTAGAAATAAGATTGAAATTTAAGGGGTTGGCTTATGTCCATTGGACGGAACAACAGACCATTAGTACCGGAAAGACTACAATAACCACAACTAGACATTATAGCGCCACTGAGAACTATTTCGAGAAAACTGTGCCCGTATACGGAAAAGGTCAGCTGTGGTTTTCATTTTGGTGCATGAGTGATTCAGTTGCTAATAGAATCCTATCATTTTGAATATAGTTGATATTTAAAGTCAATGTAGAATGTATACTTGTTCGAGTTTCATACAACCGGAACCGGAAGTAATCAGCTGACAGAGACTGTAATCCTTGTTAAATTGTATTGTATACAGAAGAGGGTTGGATATATGTAATACACAACAACATATGTTTGTTGAATAGCCAAGATAACAAAATTTTGATCAAAATGAAAAAATTAAAATGTATACTCCACTAAAATCTTGCTTTAAAGATTTCAACGATGCTATAGCCTAATTGTATAATATTGAATTATAAGTTAAAAACCAAAAATACTACAATGGTTTTAATTATACAGGCCTGGGAACGGGTGATGATAACCAGTTACCCCCGGGACAGCATGTGTACCCCTTCACCTTTACACTTCCTCCTAATCTACCCTCATCATTTGAAGGAGGCACGGGCTACGTAAGGTACACAATCAAGGGGACCATTGACAAGCCATGGAAGTTTGACCACAACACCAAAAGGCCTTTTACTGTCATCGCTTTACTGGACTTGAACACTCAGCCTAATGCTGCGGTAAGTTTATCCCCACCCCACCCCCTCCCCGTTTACATTCTGTACCTTAGTACCATATTCAATGTGTCCAATTTTCGTTGTTTGTTTTTTTTTTCAAATGGGCATACAGTTTCACAAATGAATCTTCTCAAATGAGCATACGATTTCATTTATAGATATTCTCCAGTTGGCTTAAAATTCCAGTAATTGATTGTAATTGATAATGTCGCAAGTACCCGGTATGTGATATAGCTGTAAATTGCAGACTAAAAAAATAATTACAAATAAGTGACTGTAAAACTGACGCCAGTCTTCATTATATTTTATGCAATTCCATTCCGCTGTCTTAGGAAATATTGCCAACATCCCCCCTCCCACCCAAATCAACGTTTTGTCGGCAGAGCCATTGATGATACTGTACATATAGCATGATCAAAAGTAACATATTGTACACGTAGCAATTTTGTTTTTGCTAAATAATCTATAGATTACTCATTTCTGCATGGGTTTTCTGTTTTGGTGACAGACTGGAGCTCAGAACCAAGAAAGCAAGTTCCTGTGCTGTTTATGCTGTAGATCCGGACCAATATCCGGTACAGTCAGCCTGAACCGAAGCGGGTATGTCCCCGGGGAGGCCATCCACTTCAACGCGGAAATCCAAAACATGACCAGCCGAGTGTGCGGTTGCTATGTCAAACTTAATATGGTTTGTAAAGAAGTTTTAGCTGTTACTACAATCAACTATATTGAAACAAAAATTAATAGTGTATGTAACTCTACGGTCGATTTGGAAATTTTTCTTATGGTCATATATATATATATATATATATATATATATATATATATATATATATATATATATATATATATATATCATACGTGTGGTGTATATTACCCGTGTGATAAACCTTTGCTATTAATATCAAACGGGTGATGCTTTATCAAATACTTCCGGTCCGAACTATTTTTGACACAGCCCCTCGCTTCAGCACAGGGGCCAAGCCCGTTTTAACATTGATTTCAATGTAACCATAAATAAAAGAAAGGGGTCGAACTCTGACCCAGATTAAAAACTACCAGCTCGCTTCAAAAGCCTAATAAATCAATTAATTTTCAAAACACTCGCAATATGTATGTATTTTTCATAAAAGTAATGTCTGAGATACACTCATATCGAATTTCAAGTCGATGGGTCTTAAAATAGCGGAGATATACGTCATTATTCTCTCGAAGTCGCCAGTTTATTTTTACTCGGACATTTACCGGTCCAGGGTCCAGGGCTCACGATGGGATTTTGCCAATGACAACAGCAGTGTTGCAACAAGTCGAGAAACATTCGCACTAATCTTTTAAAATCTCACATCAAACGTATGCTACTTACATCCTTAGATTCCGATAAAATTCCTTAGATACTCTCCAAACTGAACTTTTATTCTGCAGCCACATCAACTTCTGACCAGACCGGCCATTGTGATAGCTAATGTTAAACTCAGTTTCATTGGTTAACATTTCTGATGGTCCAATCAGAATCAGTCTTTCTCGAAGACGTCAAAATGGCTGGCCCTGTCCGAAGTCAGTGTGGTTGCAGAATAAAAGTTCAGTATGGAGAGTATTTAAGGAATTTTATCGGAGTTTTTGTATGTAAGTAGCTTGCGTTTGATGTGAGATTTTAAAAGATTAGTGCGAATGTTTCTCGACTTGTTGCAACACTGCTGTTGTCATAGGCAAAATCCCATCGTGAGCCCTGAACCGGTAAATGTCCGAGTAAAAATAAACTGGCGACTTCGAGAGAGTAATGACGTATATCCGCTTATTTAAGACCCATCAACTTGAAATTCGGCATGAGTGTATCTCAGACATTACTTTTATGAAAAATACATGCATATTGCGAGTGTTTTAAAAATTAATTGATTTATTAGGCTTTTGAAGCGAGCTGGTAGTTTTTAATCTGGGTCAGAGTTCGACCCCTTTCTTTATTTTTGGTTACATTGAAATTAATGTTAACGTTAAAACGGGCTTGGCCCCTGTGCGCTTCAGTGACTTATTTTCGAAGATTTGCTAGTACTTTCAAAATAACTATATCTACTAAAAAAATTGATATTAAATGGATTTTGTCAAAAATTTAGATTCAAGTATGAAGGAAAACATAACTGCGTAGCACAGGCGTCGGAACCGGGGAGGGGGGGGGGGCTTAGCACCCTCCCCCCACTTCTTTGCAAAGTTATACATAACCGTAACCAAAAGACCCTTTTTTATTGTTTGTCAAGATTTTATTTATAAGTTTAGCCCCTTTCCAACTTTCAATTTGCTTTGTGTAGTTTATAAAACTGCAAATTACGTTAACTATCAAGGAGTTCATCCTGACGACGCGAAGAAGGTTGTGTTCATATACAAGAACTTACCGAAATAATGTTTATTAGACTTTTATTCCACCACCAGTAAGCATCCTTATTTACTATTCTCAATTTCGAATCATTAGGCTAGGCTTAGTGTTTGTTTTATAAAACATCAACAACTGTTCCTCGTTCGAGTCAATTCAAACTAACGAGCATTCCCAACTTTGTGTATGTCAACAAACTTGATTATTCAATTCTTCTGATCAGTGTTTCTATTTAATCAAGTAAATAAGCTCCAAGAAAAATTATTTAGAGCTAAAAAATTATTTCAAGGTTTATTTCAGTGAAACTTTACATCAAAACAGTTAGATTTATATCAGAAATGACGTACTAAATTGTATTGCGCAAGATCACTGTGACAATAACTGCATAACACAACGTTGCATCATCGTCTTTTATCTTTGAAAAATCAATACGGGTCATATAGGAGACTGTCTCAAAAGCTTCATAATATAAATCAAATTGTAAGAGATAAATAGAACATCTATATAATTGTGTGATTTTATATTTGCTTTAAACATAATTTCTACAGTTTAATTATTCTAAAATTTTGACCATGGCTCAAAATTATTTCTTCGTCTGAATTTATCTCTAATTTTCAGTGCATCTCTAAATCATCAAAAAACTGTCAGTGTTAATTATAGATTGGGTATCGATATGCATGGTCAATCATCAAGCAATTATCACATTGCAGGACAAGCGTCGCCTGAACAAACAACCCATGACACGGGTCCCGCGTCTAACGCCTGAAGCCATTTAAATGACCAAGTGGGTGTTAATTAGGTAACGCTTGAATATAAACATCCACTTCGAGGTATTGAGAGTAAAAAACTATAGATTATGAATAACGGGAGTGCAGTTTGACTTCGAGACATCGAGGGTTTAGAGAGATAAAGAGTTCGAGAAATGAAGAGTTAATTTGCTTAGTTATAAAGGGGGGAAAATCGGGACCCAAGACTCAGTTCGAGCGATCAAGAACTTCGAGCAATCGAAGTTCTAGCCATTGAGAGTTACCTATATATATATATATATATATATATATATATATATATATATATATATATATATATATATATATATATATATATATATATATATATATATATATATATATTTGTATATATATAAATGCAGTTAACACGTTCACTTCGGTAATGGTTGCGAATTGCCAATTCCTTATATCGTTTATACCTCTTGCAAAGTTTGGTAAATTATGGATCAATGAAAATGACAGCATAATGTTATCAGCTGTATGTAATTTTGAAAAAGAGTAGAGAGTGATGTTGAGATGAAATCTATTTTACATTAGGGACAATGCATTCTCTGGGTTTATAGGAGTCTAAGACTCTAGTTTGAACGACGGATCATGTTTTTTTTAAAGTTCTTGAATTAATTCACAATAACCATTACACAGACCACCATATTCCATGCCACCACGAAATCCAAGACAACCACTACTGAGGTGGCTAGGGTGGTGCATCAGGATGTCCAGCCCGGGGAGACAGAAACCTGGACCGGTGACCGGCTTATGATCCCTCCCCTACCCCCGTCATTCCTGGTGGGGTGTAGGATTATAGACATCAACTATTACTTAGAAGTAATAACTATATTTCCTCATTGCACTATCATGAACATTTTTAAGACACGCATGTTTACATGTTAAATATTCCCCTTTACTTGGTCCAAAAGATCATAATTGCCTTTCAATGAAAGTTTATTTTCGTATGATCAAGCTGTATTATTTCTTACCAAATTGTGTGTTTTGAAAATTGAAAGACATTTTTTTCCATTAACTTTCTTATCCTTTGTTGGAGGGGTGGAGGGGGTATGCGTAGTTTTTTTTTGTGTTCTACAATGTATTACCAAGGGATGTCGGCTTTATTTGTTACAGGAATTTAGAATAGATATTTCCAAAAACAAATTACCCAAAACAAATAGAAATACCAAATGCAAAGCGCCATTATACAAATTAGCTTATTGTATTACATGTAATAAGTGCTAAATTGTGTACTTCAATTTAGAAGTCCATCCAATATTTTATTTAAATTTTAATCAAACAGTTGACCGTTGATCCCTCTGGACCAGCTATAGACCTTCACGTACCCGTACACGTCATCATTGGAACGACACCCCTCCGTTCAGTTGTCCAACAATACCAGACACAGTTCGGAATGTCCACCCCAGAGACACCGGCGTTACCCTCTCCCGGTGCAGCCCCAAACCCCTCTGTAGCCCCAACCGACAAGTTGAATTTACGTGAGTGCATATGTAACTTTACATCAATACACAACGATACTTTTGTATATTATTTACATTGCAGATCCACTGACGCTGTCTGAGCATGGCGCAGACTCTGTTTTAAGCATTCTTGATTAGCATGCTATTATTTCATGTTCTTTACTTACTAATTTAATTTGCTTATAGTGTTTTATATATATGGTTGTGATCCTTCATCATACAGTTTTTTTTACACAATTTTATTTGATTTACAAATTTTCACAATTTATCTAATGAGATAAAAAGAAAAAAACAAATCTAATATTTCAGTTTAGTATTTCAGTATTTGTTTGCACATTGTAAGATTAAGTTGATTCAGTTACGTTTTCGACATTATTGTCTTAAATAGGTTTCCAATTTTATCCGAAACATAAACATTTAATCTGCACTGACCTAGATAAACAATGTGATACACAAAATTTAAACCCGGGATGTAGAAGTTGCGAAAATGATTTGACAGCGGGTTAGTGTTTTTTTGTGTGATGTATATGGATGCAATAATGTTTAAAATGTAGAAAAAGTAGGTCTGTTACGAACATTCAGGGAAACTGGAGTCGAAACATGGGTCGAAGCGTAAACCGTCTTTGGTTCTGACATTTACACGTTTTCCAGAATCAAACTATGAGGGTTTGTGAAGAGAAGTGGATGTAAGCTATGCCTGTCCACTTCTCAAAAGAGAATACCCGTTGCCAAGTGTGTTGCTAACGCTGAGGGTAATAGAAGGGATTACAAACTGCGTCTAAACCAATCAGATTTCAGTATTTAACATGAAAGTATAGTAATAGTAAATGTATCACAGTATAATACTAAAGAATCTTGAACATTTCCCAAACATATCAATTCGATTTTTTGCAGCGCCCCCTAGCTACAGTGAGTGTGTGTTCGGTAAAACCAACATCCGGGAGGAAGACGACTCCGAACACACGCGGGGAGAAATGGACTACGCCCCGGCCTACACATATTATGATTGGTCCAAACAGTCTCAGTTCCCGTAGCTGACAACCCCCTTCTTTAATCCATTGTTTATAATGAATTTGAGGTGGGGTGGGGCTTTATTAGTCAATTTGCTCTACGGTTTAATAATCTGAGATGTTTCGTCATCTTGTTTAATATCAGGGTGTTTTTTTTTCGTATCAAATTATATAAATGATTATTGGTTAATATTACTTAAACATGAATTTTTTTCAATCATAGATGAGAGTATCACTGTAATCTTTATTTAAAATACTGGTTTATTGATATATCATATAAAAGATGAAAGCATATTTTCTTTTGATTTTGCGTCAAGTGTAATCATTTTGATATCATATGAAAAATATTTTAGATACTATTTCATTATAATCATGAATTCTTAGTTCGCCAATTGTCAGTTTTGACTTTATATTTTTTGTGAGTTTGATTAGTTGATAACAGTTAAAAGGACATTCAGGATTATACGCTATAGTATACAGGGAAATATTCGACCCCGTTTTATTTTCGCCCCTTTCGCCCTCGTTGTCAGCGGGCGAATTTAAGACTGGGCGAATTATTCCTATGTCTTAAACTATCTTTCTTTAAACACAACTGTGTCAGGGCGAATTCAAGACGGGGCGAAACCGTTTGCAAGTGAAAAAGGGCGAAATTAACCCTTTATACAGTAACTGTACATACTACATAAATTATATGGTGATAACATTAGTTAACGTGATGTTTGATTTAAATTGTATCCTGTATTCATTTGTATTTGTATATAATAAAATGTATTCAAAAGTAAACTAAGGCTTCAATAGGTAAATGGTATTGCAATGTTGCATTGTGTATTTACAAAGAACAATATGAATTCTAAGCTAAAAAAACAACAACATGGAATACTTTGTACAATCATAGTCAATAGAATATGTATATACTTTGTACATGTAAATTACTTACATAACTCTAGAGCTGTGATATTTTCAATATTGACAACGATTTGGGAAGTTCAAAAACACGTGTTTGAGGATTTAATTGATGTTTTTGCAAAAATATATTTTATTGACATTTATCTTTCAAATTTCACCATAAAACGGAAAAGGGTGGGTGGGTGGGTGTTGTCTTCAATATCTGTTATTAATTTCTTCTTATAAGTATGAAATACTAGTAATAATAATGTACTAGTAATATACCACGTTCCACGTTTTCAAGTTGTCGGGATTAAGATAAGCAATATGTTTTTATATTTGCATTTCCAGTGTCTTTGTCTCTAATAATTGTAATGGCACGCCAAATTCTCAAAAGTGAAATAAACATAGTTTCATAGTGGATAAATAGCTTTATCGGTTGTAATTGTAGTTTACGAACCGTAAACTATAGTTAACAACGTTTTTCACATCTGTAAACCATAGTTAAAGCGATAATCTATGTTCATCAGCTTTAAACTATAGTTAACGACATTAATCTGTAAACCACAGTTAACACAATGACCTAGTATGTTTGAGTAAACTGTAATTAACACTGAAAACAATCGTTTGCGATTGCAAAACATAGTTCATCTGATAAATAAAGTTTCATGGTATGTGAAACTATGATTAACAGCTCATCACTAATATAATATACATGTAGTTAACAAATGTTAATCATAGTTCACAGATGTGAATCTATATTTATCAGCAAAATATACTAGTCTAGTACATGTACTTTAACGACCTCCGATCCTCAGCAATGTTCGATAAGTCTAAATTATCCGGAATTTTGTTTTGTTCGTATCCTAAATCTGCCTTTTTTAAAGACAAATTTAGTTAGTATTGAAGTGTTAATATTACGCAAAGTCATTCAACGAACTGCTTGGCTTAGTGGCTCCACGGAGACCTATATACTACCTAGAGGTACAAGAGGTCGAGCCACCGATGCACCAGTACAACCTTTTTTCTAATATGATCTCAACGTGTATACGTTATTTATTCCATCATATTCATCGCAGCCAAAATTGCAATAACTTCGTAAAATGCATTGATACCATCAACAAATTTCTTTTTATTTTATTTCAATTATAAAGTTTAAAGGATAAATAACATTTTTATGATGAAAAAAAAAATACTATGAGGCTGAGGATCGGAGAGGCTTAAGGCCAGTCCAGGCTAATGGGACTAGGCCAGGTTTTAGAGTATGCCCAACCAAGCCAAGATAAACAAGCATCAACGCATATGCAGTAAAACCAACAAACAGCTGCGCGGTGCTTGGCACACCTAACAGCTAGTACTAACTGAACAGCCTTGTCGAGTGTAACAAGCATTAATTATGATGGACCATCGAATCGCTGAGTTATAAGGTTGTATAATATTTTCATTTACACTCCTCTGACACTACTATAATAGTATGGAGTTCATAATGTTTATCTTCATGCTCATTAACATTTTTTAAGGTATGGCGGGCAGTTCCTGCGTGACCTTACTGATTTTTGTTGCATGCACATGTATATGTATTGTGAAGGTATACCCCCTAGATATGATAGGTTACAATGTATTTTGTAAAGTTCATTATCTACAAAAGGTTTGCTTCCAAACTTCAAACGTATGAGAGTTTTGTCTGATATTGCCTTACCTGTATATTTTATGTAAATTTCTGTGACCGCAGTTATTTGATATATGCTTCACGCCACATTTGACGAAAAATAAAAATAAGCTCTATGAACATAACTGATTTCAAAGACAATGACTAATAGTATATAGCGATCAGCAATGTTGCATACACATAGATGATAAGAGCCTAGATGATTTTAAGGCTGTATTATGCATTTTGTTATAGTAAAATTGGACAATTTATATATATACAAATCCCAATTCCTAATTCCTAATAAATAAATATACAAGTCTGTTTCAAAGTATCATTTTTTTTACATTTACTATATGCTTAATTCCAAGTTACACCACACCATAAACCCTGCTATAGTCTGTCCCAAGACATACTGATTTATGCAGCACATTTGGACAATTTTAATCAATATGCACATACTTATGAAAGTAGTGCAACTGATATCAATAAAAGCAAAAATATCCAAGATAATATATTCATTGAAACATTGTTTTTTACTCCAAAAGAAAAACACAAGAACGATAACAGATTTTTGTACACAGATTTAAAATGGGAAATGTTGACATCGCACAATTTTTCAAAGTTATCATCCGGGCATAACTTTAGGTCTGTAGCTCCAGGTCTGAAAAAATTCGGATGGACGACCTGGGAGCTACAATGCTACCCATTCAAAAAATTGTGTATTTATTGCGCACAAAAACGTGTTTACATGGCTCTGAAAGTGTTTAACTATGGAGGGTAATCGTGTTCAAAAATCCAGACATGTAAACTTGTAAATCCGAATATGTAATCGTGTTGGTGTGTGAGTCTGAGTATGAATATGTGTAATTCTGATCGTGTAACCTTTAAAACTCGGGGATAAACACTTTAGAGTTGACCCCGCAGGTCTTTAATCTAATTTTTCCTACAGATGCTAATTGCAGCTGTAAAATGCTGTTTGTTTATTCACATGTAACCTGCAAGTATAATACAAACTTACATCTGTAATCTCTGCATTTGTATTTCCGTTTTCTGAAATATCACGGCTGACATCTTACAAATTGACAAATGTAAAGTCTACAAGTTTGTCGAATTTTGACATGACCATATATGGAAACAGTGACGTCACCGATAGAAAAAGGATAGCTGCAGGTAAAGGCATGCCGTAATCGCCGGAATAAGGACGGAATAAATAAAAAAAAATATTAGGTAGGCCTATAATCATAATATCTCTGAATAACAACATTTCATAGAAAGTATCATTTTTCGGAAAATTGAATTAGGAGATTGGTGTACATTTTATCAAGAGAATGTATAAAAGATGCGAGTAAAGTATTCGATCGGCTTCAGATATCCTCTTAGAACTGAAAAAAAATACATTTAATGACTTTGTATGAATACACGTGTATACAGATATTTACGCATTCTTATTCATAGGCGTCGGAACCGGGTGAGGGGCAAGGGGGGCTTAGCCAAGTTGCCAAGTTAGACCTAACCATTAGGAACATAGCAACAGGGTTGATTCAGCCCCCCCCCCCCCCTCCCACTTTTTCCTCGCAACAAACAAAATTGTTCCTTAAAAGACCTTAAAGAGAATGAAATATTAATAGTGATAGTAGGTATACTAGTAGAGTCATAGTAGGTATACTAGCACACACCCCCCCCCCCCCACCACCATCACCACGGATTAGGAATTTCATGATTTGGGGGAAAAAAACTGGGCAGGTAAGATTGGAGTTATAGGTATACCTCCCCCCACGGATTATATAGGATTTTCATGATTTTGGGAATTCTTGTCAAGATTTTGTATGATTACTTTAGCCCCCCTTTCAATTTGCTTCCGACGCCACTGTTATTAGCTAGAGTACATGCAACAAATTGTTAAAGTATAGGCCTCGGCTGAATTAAGAAAATATCTCCAAATGCATCCTTATCGCTACCACAAAGTTGTGAAAAGACCCCTCCCCTCCCCCCCCCCCCCCGCGCAGCACATCCCCCGCGAAAATTTACACGGGGTCGGCCAGCTGAGTTACAAAGTTATCAATAAGAACTATTTAAAGACATTGGTTTTGAGATTGTGATTAATATGAGACATGAGAAGCGACACCCCCTTAAAAAATGAATAAAAATTTCAAAGATAAGGTTAACTGTCGTGAAATTAAAATGTGTATGATTTATTTTAAGAAATGTTTCTTTGCATTGTCGGCAATATATGGGGAAAAAAGCCTATCATGCAGGTAAAAATTGGCATTTTTTAAATTATTTCAAGCAATTATTACGGAATATGAGCATGACGTCCTGAATGTCGGTTCAATACAGACTCACTTTGTGAAGTTGGTTGATAAAAATTTTCTGGAGAGCTATATACCGGTATTATAATACAGCTTTACAGCCACTTGTGAACTAGCTGCAGGTCTATAGCTCCTGGTTTGAAAAAAATCAGATGGACAACCTGGGAGCTACAGTGCCTCCCATAGTAAAACTTTACCAAATCTTTGCAGGTCGTTTATTCTAACTAATTCAGAAAAATAACAAGAGTACAGCTGTCAATGTAACAGCAAACTGGGTTTTCTTTTGTGTGAACATTATCCATAATCCATTTGTCAATCCTGAATTGATAAATACTACATATCGAAAGAAATGGGGTACTCTATATGCAAAGTTTTTGCCCAAAAATGACTAAGTTTAACAGCTGAAATATCATAAATTATCAGAAATCTAAATCCTAGCAATTTGCATACCTCTGATATATGTATAATTGATCTGCAAAAGAACAACTTCCTATCTTGAAAACTGTTCGAGGAGTTATCGGTACAATAAGGGTATATTTTTGACAGCCACTCGCCCGCCCGCCATTTTTACTATTTCAATAATCGGAAACCCGGTTAAAAATTCTCTCTCAAAATTCGTAGAATTCATAAGCAATGGAGTTACATGGGACCTCACGGCGGTCTTCGAACCCCATGCCGCTTAAAATATATTTACCCCCTTAGGAAATTTTTTGATCCGTCTCATTTTTAGAAAAGAGTACGCATTAACTTTTATTCCAGCTTAAATTACATGTCAAATTTTTTTTTTTTATAGAAATAAGATATTAGGCATTTCCTTTTATAATACCACGAGATTTATATTACGGAAATTAGCGCATTCATCACATCGGCAACGATTTTTTTTCTTCATGAACCTCTTCCTGTTTGGTCCAGTTTCAATCATACCTCATTTTTTAAAAATAAAAATAATACTGGTGTTTTCGATAGAAAAGGTGTCGTTCATTAAAAGCTTATTGCGACAGTTTAGCTGAATATTATGTTTATTTTTCGTTCATTCCGGCGGTTACGGCATATGCCTTTTCCCGCAGCAAGGCAGTTGCCATATAAGGTCATGTCAAAATTCGACAAACTTGTAGACTTTACATTTGTCAATTTGTGTCATGTCAGATGTGCTATTGCCGAGCCTGGAGTTACAAATGCAGAAACTACGGATTGAAAGTGTGCAAAGTTGAAGGATTAATTAACTAATGTAAACAATTAAGTTGCAAAATGTGCATCATGCGAAGGAACTGAGTCAAATCTTACACGTATGTATGCCCGAGTTTTTTAGGTTACACGATCAGCATTACATACTCCGGCTTACACATCAACACGATTGCATATTCAGATTTACAAGTTTACATGTCTGGATTTTTGAACACGATTACCCTCCATATTTAACCACCATCACCAATCCCCTAAAGTGAAGTGGTGCAGTTTGTTTACAATGTCATGTAAAAATGGCGACTCTTGTCTCGGTGTAAACTTGACATACAAGTACTTGATTTTTCAAGGTTGATAGCCTGCTCCGGAGAAAGTCTTGGGCAAATAAAGAGACGATGTCAGTAGTAAATTGCATGAAAAATTTAATGGTACCAATTCTTTTCACAGAATATGCGTATAAATAAGGCGAATCAGTCCAAAACTAGCGCACGATTTTATGTGCAATATATACACAACTTTTTTTTTCAATGGGTGGCAACTGTAGCTCCCAGCTCCTCTATCCGATTTTTTTTTCAGACCGGGAGCTAAAGACTTGCATCTAGGTATTGTTCAATTCAAAATCCCTGCACTCCTTAATTTTAGCAAGGGACGTTTCAAATGAGAAAATTTTTCATACTGTTGATTGATCAAACATCCTTTGATCGCCGGGGTATTTATGATTATCGAGTAATTAAGCAAAATGTGAATCGATGATATCTTGAATGAACAAACTGGAAGCTGTAGGGGCCCCCCAAACGCCTCATCTGAAACATGATTATACATGTATATTACAAAAAACTCGAAGAAAAGACATAATTTGCGTTTGCATTCTCTGAGTATAATGAGTTGATAATTTTGATAACGGCGTGATCAAATCCAATAAAACCCAAACAGATTTATGATAAATATGATCACGCCCCGACCGAAATTATTACCTCATAATATTCAAAGAATGACTTCTTATTACTTATATTTATATAGTTTTCAGATATTGTACGATTAGATATTTGAATATAAATAAGCAAACCCCGCTTGCGCCCCAGTTATATGTCATTCGAATTTATTGTACAAAATCAATACGTAGTGTTATCACTGGCAAAGACACTAAAAAAAATCTAAAGATTTTATGATGCATTTTTAAAAATTCTATTCTCAGGTGAAAACAACCCCTTTGTTACAATGGGAAAGCTGAGGGCTTTTATCATTGAGTTGGACAACCCACAGGGCGTCTTTTTTGCCGGGAATTGTGTCTCCGGGAGGTTGTACATTGAGCTGGATGCAGAGATGAACATGAGGGGTAATTTCTGGA
This sequence comes from Magallana gigas, assembly GCF_963853765.1. Taxonomy (NCBI): domain Eukaryota; kingdom Metazoa; phylum Mollusca; class Bivalvia; order Ostreida; family Ostreidae; genus Magallana; species Magallana gigas. The sequence continues at coordinate 30,599,584 of NC_088858.1, read as the reverse complement.
CATGGTTATGCTTCTTTCAATTTTCAGATGAGTAACATACATTTGTTGAAACTAGAACTTGAACACTTTAATATGGTTCGAAAAGAGTATCTCTTATTCTTTTTGATAATAAATAATGTGAATGCATTTTTTTTTTCGTTTAAGTTATGAAATCATAATTATTATTATCTATTCCAGCCGTAATTTTTTTTTTTTTGAAATTTGGGTGAAATGGTGGGGATGGGGGCTCACAGAGCTAAATTTATTTGATTTTCATTAACACATCGTTATCGTTAATCCTTTCACTCGTGTAATGTAGGGAATTGAGGTAAATATTCTTTTGCTTTCTGTTCAACATTAAAAAGAAGCATGACTGGTTTCATTTCCCAAGTCAAGAGTTTCTGATCCGCTCCGCTCTACATAAACCCTTGATCGAATAGGCAGAGTTTAACGGGGTTAGAAACCTCGCACGCTGGTTGGTGTTATACAAGTTTGCATGATCCAATAAGAAATGTTAATTGTGCATTGATTAATGTTGAACCGTTGAGACAGGCTAGTAAGTATTTGACTTACTGCTATCGGTTTTTAGTCCGAGTGAATCCATCTTTTCTACAAATTTGATTTTGTTCATGGGAGCAGCCCTACTGCTAAATTATTTCTGTCGGTCAGAACAATTTCAATTTCAATTCTTTATTCACTCAGGACCAGTTCACTGGTATTTGAGGTTCAAAATCAGTATATACAAATGTACGCAAACACAGGAGCACATGAACAGTAGGAGTAATAATGATAAAAAAGGTTAAGTTTACAATACAGTAGGTTGTTAAAGTTGGTTTCTGGAAGAACAGACTTTAAAAATTTTCTTTAGTTAATAAATTTTGACAAGTTTTTTAGTTTTTTTACATTAAAAGTATTCATGAGCTCGTTAAATTTTATAATATTTGGGTTTTCATAATATCTCTACAAAAACAAGAGGTCACAAAAGTTAAAAAATGAGTACTCTCACTAGATGGCGTAGTCGTTAACTCGCATATGTATTGTCTTTTCGGTCAAGAGTTTATGAAGAGCGGAGCGGATCAGAAATCCTTGACTTGGGAATATAGGCTGGTTTGGAAATTAGCACAAATTTTAAAGAACTTTCATTTAAATGGCAGTTTTAATTCATATTCAGGTTCTTAGATATTTCTCACATTTTTTCTAATATCAGAAATAAGGTTGAAATTCAAAGGAGCTGCAAATGTTTACTGGACAGAATCACGCACCACAGGGACCGGAAGTAAAGCCGAAACGGTAACAGATAGTTACAGTGCGCACGAAACATATTTCGAACAACGTGTTCCAGTTTTTGGAAAAGGTGCTGTTTACTCTAGTATAACAAAGTTCTGTTTTCTCTCTTTTTTGTTGTTGTTTCGAATTGTTAAACTCTACACAAATCGTTATATTAATTTCTGAAGAAAATCTGTTCATATTAATTAAGAAGATGGGGGAATAAGACAGGGAAAATGCCAACGTGGGCTCAGATAAGATACTGAAAAATGAATACATCAAAATATCTGTAAAGTCTTTCAAAAATTCGTTCAAACGATGTATATTTTACACAACATCGATTTCTAAACCTTAGATAAATGGGCTCAATACTTGGAATACATTGATTTGAACTGGCATTTTTGTACCAAATTTTCAAATAGTGTCATTTTTAGCTCACCTGAGCCAAAGGCTCAAGTGAGCTTTTCTGATCACAATTTGTCCGTTGTCTGTCGTTGTCGTTGTCGTCGTCGTTGTCGTCGTCGTTGTAAACTTTTCACATTTTCATCTTCTTGTGAAGAACCACTGGGCAGATTTCAACCAAATTTGGCACAAAGCACCACTAGGTGAAGGGGATTCAAGTTTCTTCAAATGAAATTCCACGCCCTTTTTAAAGGGGAGATAATTGAGAATTATTGAAAATTTCTTGGTATTTTTCAAAAATCTTCTTCTCAAAAACTATTCGGCCTGAAAAGCTTAAACTTGTGTGGAGGCATCCTCAGGTAGTGTATATTCAAGTTTGTTCAAATCATGGTCCCCGGGGGTAGGGAGGGGCCACAAGAGGGGGATCAAGTTTTACATAGGAATATGTAGAGAAAATCTTTAAAAATCTTCTTCTCAAAAACTATCAGGCCGGAAAAGATCAAATTGAAATGGGAGCATCCTTAGGTAGTGTAGATTCAAGTTTGTTCAAATCATGGTCCCCGGGGGTAAGGTGGGGCCACAATTTGGGGATCAAGTTTTACATAGGAATATATAGAGAAAATCTTCAAAAATCTTCTTCTCAAAAACTGTTCGGCCGGAAAAGCTCAAATTAAAATGGAAGCATCCTCAGGTAGTGTAGATTCAAGTTTGTTCCAATCATGGTCCCCGGGCATAGGGTGGGGCCACAAGAGGGGGATCAAGTTTTACATATGAATAGATAGCGAAAATCTTTAAAAATCTTCTTCTCAAAAACTATCAGGCCAGAAAAGCTCAAATTTGATTGGAAGCATCCTCAGATAGAGTAGATTCAAGTTTGTTCAAATCATAGTCCCCGGGGGTAGGGTGGGGCCACAAGAGGGGGATCAAGTTTTACATAGGAATATATAGAGAAAATCTTTAAAAATTTTCTTCTCAAAAACTATTAAGCCAGAAAAGCTCAAATCAAAATGGAAGCATCCTCAGGTAGTGTAGATTCAAGTTTGTTCAAATCATGGTCCCTGGGGGTAGGGAGGGGCCACAATTGGGGGATCAAGTTTTACATAGGAATATATAGAGAAAATCTTTAAAAATCTTCTTCTCAAAAACTATTCGGCCTGAAAAACTCATATTAAAATGGAAGCATCCTCAGGTAGTGTTGATTCAGGTTTGTTCAAATCATAGTCCCCGGGGGTAGGGTGGGGCCACAATTGGGGGATCAATTTTTACAATTTTTACATATGAATAAATAGAGAAATTTTTTAAAAATCTTCTTCCCAAAAACTATTAGGCCAGGAAAGCTCAAATTTGAGTGGAAGCATCCTCAGATAGTGTAGATTCAAGTTTGTTCAAATCATGGTCCCCGGGGGTAGGGTGGGGCCACAATTGGGGGATCAAGTTTTACATAGGAATATTTAGAGAAAATCTTTAAAAATATTCTGGGAAAGTTTTCGGTCCAAAACTCAGTACTTAATGTGAAAGCACAGGTTATGCAGATTTATGTTTGATGAAACCATGATTCCCTAGAGAAAAGTGGGGCCACGACATGGGAGGGGGGGGGAGTATATAGGAATAGAGAAAAATCTTCTTACAGTTACAACAACAAAAGGGGCTTGGTATTTACCAAAAAATAAGAGGTGGATAAAATTGGCAGATTTTCAATTTTTTTTTTAACAAGATCTATTGTACTCAGTTGTCAGGATATTTTGATACTGTAATGCTAATTTGATCAGAATTAAGGAAATTGTTGCTCAGGTGAGCGATGTGGCCCCTGGGCCTCTTGTTTAAATCTTTAATGCCTCTCCTTTATAGATTGAGTCTGCGCTCCGCATTTTTTTGTCATATTCTAAAGAAGTTCTAATGAAAAGATAAATCAATCGACAAAAACAGATGACTCACTACTATATACATTAGAAATATCATTTTGTATCCCAGCAATTGAACGCTTTCTTTTAATGAAAGGTGTTGGAATGGGCAGTGAAAATAGTTTACCCCCAGGGGAGCACTTCTTTCCATTTTCCCTTCAACTGCCTCCTACCTTACCCTCGTCATTTGAGGGCGGGGTAGGATACGTCCGTTATACAATCAAGGGGACCATTGACAAGCCGTGGAAGTTTGACCATGACACAAAAAGACCTTTCACCGTCACGTCATTATTAGACTTGAACACCTATCCCAACGCTACGGTATAAAACCTCGTTATTTATTTATTTATCTATTTATGGCATCACACTATTTCTCAATAAGTTTGTCATAACATAATTATACGTTAATAATCTTTATTAAATCCTGATACGTTGTGTCTTCTGAACAGAGTGAGGTAAGGAATCTCCATCAGAAATACCTGTGCTGTTTGTGCTGTAGGTCCGGACCGATTTCCGGACTAATTAAATTGGACAGATCCGGATACGTTCCTGGAGAAATGGTACCATTCAACGCTGAAATCCAAAACATGAGCTCGAGGGACTGTGCTCCATCTCTCAAATTGAATATGGTAAATATGGTGAACATATATTTTGATTTTTTTTAATTAGAGTTTTACATATTTCTAGAAACGCATGATAAAGAATAAGACAATTGTATGTATATTTTTTTAGATTTCAGTGTCCTTTATGATTTTAAGGCGGGCTTTTGCTAAAGCAAAGCTTGGCCGTTGGCAGGCAAACCGCCGATGTTACTAGAAATAGAACAACTGCAAAAGTAAACAAAAATTGAAAAGCGTTAAAAAAAAGCTTCCTCTGAACAAATAAAAAGTCACTCAGAAAGCAATACCTTATTAAGTAAATCTCAGATTACGCATGCTTACTGGGTGGTGGTTGGGAGAGGTTTAAGGGGACCCCAAAGTGTTCCTGTTTATGCATGGTATGGAACCGAGGAAGGTAGTTGCCCATACATAACTCATAGCTTCTGCATTGAAGGTTACTCTTTTCCACGCTACTACCAGTACAAAAACAACCTCACAGGAAATCATCAGAATGAATCACCAAGTCGTCCCCGCGGGAGAAACAGAGATCTGGACAGACCGAATTCAGGTCCCTCCTTTGCCTCCCTCTTTTCTCATGGGGTGCAGCATCATCGATATCAATTATAATTTAGAGGTAAAAAAACCCCATGCATTACACATGTGGTCTTTTTTTGTGATAACAAGAATTATTATTGTTTCACTGTAAACCAAAGTTGATATCGATGAGAAATATTGAATATAGTTTTGAATAATGATTAATTTACAAATAAGTATTAAAATTAGGTCTTTTTTAAACTCAACTAGTCAATAGTTGACAAAATTTATACATTTGTCTGCTTGTGGCTTTCTGATGACTTGAAAAAGAAATTAAAACGGCATCAAATAACATGAAGTGTATAGTTTATACCCGAGAGTGTCCCCGAGAAGATTAGTAGATGAACATGTTGTTTTGTTTGACATTTCTAAAGAGAGTTAATCTAAAAATTTATTTTCTAGATTGAAATAGAGCAGCCATTTTATGTTTTATGACTTGAAATAACTCTACACAATTAAAGTTACATAATGTATAAAATAATCGGATAATCGAATTTAAGTTTTTTTAAAATGACATCGGAAAAAAGAGATGTTATAGAATGTTATACATTTGGGAGGTGTTACAGTTACGCATTCAAAAACATCATGCGGAATTGCAAGTTAATGTATCTTTGAAAAAAAAAATGTCGATTCTTTTCTTCTTAAAAAAAATATTTTAGAATCGTGTAGCCCTTATATTTGTTGGGATATTAGCGGAAGTTTCACGCCACCTAGGCGTTAATACAGGAAAAGAAAGTAAACAAACAAATGCATAATTATGAAATATTCCAATGTTCTAACTGTAGTTAACCATTGCACCCTCTGGACCAGCTTATGATCTTAAGGTTCCTGTGCCGATCATCATTGGAACAATACCGTTGTACTCTGTTGTCCAGCAATACCAAACACAATATGAAACATCTCTTCAAGAACAAACACCTCCCTATGCTCCGCAAGGGGCGGAAACCTCACTAACGCAACTACCCATGCGTAAGTCAAATTGAATTTAGATCTAGAAGTGAAGAGTTCGTAGTGACATAGTATGCATTTCTGTATCAATATGATTATAGAATAACAAATCCTAAACATTTTTTTTTCAAAACTTCAGTATCAGCCATTGTTGAAAAAGATTACTTTTTCGTTGCAGCGCCCCCTAGCTACAGTGAGTGTGTGTTCGGTAAAACCAACATCCGGGAGGAAGACGACTCCGAACACACGCGGGGAGAAATGGACTACGCCCCGGCCTACACCTATTATGACTGGTCCAAACAGTCTCAGTTCAATTTAAAAATATGACTTATAACAATCATATTTCTAAGCTGACAGAGATACTTTTATATTTATGCTTGGCAAAACCTCATTTGTTTACACAGTCATGTACTTACGATTATTTTTTTTAAAAATGTTCTTAAAGTTTTACGATATTGTATGAATCTCATTTCTCCATTGATGTCATATATATCTTGCTTACAAAGGATATTAAGATAATTTTGATGCATTAATGCTTAAAAGTCGACATCATATTATCTTGTAGCTGTGTTCACGTACATGTAGAGTTGATATCAAATTAAGGACGGAATTTTTGCAATATTTTGTGTATTTGTCCTTTTATACATCAATCTTTCTAGCTGCATGTCTAGATTAATTCAGATTTTTTTTCCAAGCATATAAATCTTTAAAACATTGAACAGCAAGTTACATGTATATGCCTTTACGTGTTCTCTCATAATCTCTCTCATTATATGACAATATTTATGTAGCGTTAAAAATCAAAAATATTAAAGCTGTAGCCATAAAAAAACTGCCATGCAACAAAATATGGTATCAACATGATATCGCATTAAGAATTCAATGCGATATGATACATTTGTAATGTTTGGAAACTGCATTTTAGACTTGTTAAAAAAATCACGGTCACATTAGCATATTATCATCATGCGTTCATGGTTGTAACATATGCATGATGGTAATTAATTTATGTCAGATTCAACGGAACACACATTAGCTAAATCATTCCCTGATACTGATCTAACACTTTTTATTTTGCATTTTAAAAATGATTAATTTTTAGCTCACCTGAGCTGAAAGCTCAAGTGAGCTATTCTGATCACATTTTGTCTGTCGTCCGTCTGTCTGTCCGTCTGTCTGTAAACTTTTCACATTTTCAACATCTTTTTTCAAGAACCACTGGGCCAATTTCAACCAAACGTGGCACAAAGCATCCTTAGCCTAAGGGGATTCAAAGTTGTGAAAATTAAGGACCACGCCCTTTTATAAGGACCACGCCCTTTTGCAAAGGGAGATAATTAGGAATTTATGAAAATTTTCGAGAAAGTTTCAAAAATCATCTTCTCATGAACCATAAGACCAGGAAAGCTGAAACTTGTGTGAAAGCATCATCAGGTAGTGTATATTCAAAGTTGTGAAAATCATGACCTCCGGTGGTAGGGTGGGGCCACAATGGGGGGGGGTCGAAGTTTAACATGAATATATAGAGTAAATCTTTAAAAATCTTCTTCTCAGAAACTAATCAGCCAGCAAAGCTGAAACTTGTGTGAAAGCATCCTCAGGTAGTGTAGATTCAAAGTTGTGAAAATCGTGACCCTCGGGGGTAGAATGGGGCCACAATGGGGGGGGGGGGGTCAAAAGTTTACATAGGAATATACAGAGAAAAATCTGAGAAAATTTTCTTCTCATGAACCATAAGACCAGGAAAGCTGAAACTTGTGTGGAAGCATCCTCAGGTAGTGTAGATTCCATGTTGTGAAAATCGTTACCACGGGCGGTAGGATGGGGCCACAATGGGGGGGAGGGGTCGAAGTTTTCCATAGGAATATATAGAGTAAATCTTTAAAAATCTTCTTCTCAGAAACTAATCAGCCAGGAATGCTGAAACTTGTGTGGAAGCATCCTCAGGTAGTGTAGATTCAAAGTTGTGAAAATCATGATCACCAGGGGTAGGGTGAGGCCACAATGGGGGGTTAAATTTTAACAAAGGAATATATAGAGTAAATCTTTAAAAATCTTCTTCTCAGAAACTAATCAGCCAGATGATTCTTTATAATTGTTAAGACTTTGGCCCCAGGACAATTCTTTGGCCTCACAAGAAGGTTCAGAGTTTGATGTAGGTTTATATCCCATAAATAAACTATTGTTAAGGATCTTTTTGAGAACTGCAATGCTCAACATATGATATGACTATAAAATCATCCTGTTAGAAAATGGACTAATGATTATAAACATAAGAATATCTAGGGGGAAAATGAATAAATTTTAATTTTAAATAAATTGAAAAAAATAAATTTTATTTATACAGGATCTACATGTATTATTGTACATTGTCCAGATAGTTTGTATTATGACTCCATTAAGCTGATTTTATCATACCTGCTGTTCCTCATGTGAGCGATGTGGCCCATGGGCCTCTTGTTATAGATTTCTGTTGATATGTTAACAGAATCATCATTTGTCATTAAATTATTCAAATTCAAATTTCAGTTGCAGAGAACTCCACTAGCCTCTAAGAGTATAGTGCGATCTTTTCGTTTAAAACGCATCAATAATCATAACTAACACAGATAAACACAGCACATTTAATTTCAATTTTTATTAGATACAAACACGTGACAACAACTGGAGGTTCTTTATCCCACAACAGGAGAGTGTACCTCAGCAAACCTAGATATGAAATAATAAAGATGTGTAAATATTTTTGTTAAATTTTGCTATGCATATTTTAAGCCTCATAAGCCATACAACTGCAGTTCAGTTATGCACTATAAATTCCAGAAGATTCGAGATAATAAATTTCTATATCATTCAAGGAGGCTTTGTGGAAAAGAAAAACTATTACTATCAGATTTGCCTCAAAGTTTAAAATAGGTTAATAATTTTGTCCAAAAACCATTATTTAGTAAAGAAAAATCCAATTAATATAGAAGCTTTAAAAGGCCATTCTCCTGTATCGTTAATTATAGATCTCTGTCTAAAGGTTATAAATATTGCATAAAAATTGCCACCACCATCCAGGCTTCTTTAAGCAATAAGAAATTATAAAATATACAAATTAATTCGTTTTTTAAAAGGAAAACACGAAGAGCTTCATGTGGTTGTATTCTGAGATTTTCGCTGAATAAATTTCGCTTTAGATTTTGGTTTAAACGCTATTACTATGGTTAGAACCAATTATCCCTGTAAAAATGATACGCTTCTGTACTTAACCAATATTTGTTTTCCTTTAGTTTGATTATGCAAATTAATATACATTTACATAAATGGATTAGGCAGCAGGCAATGCCTATGTAAGCCTTCTCCATAGTTTCCTTTAGTTTGGTGTAACGAATAGTATATTTGATAAATGCATTATTGAAAAAATACACATACGGCATTTCACAGATGTAAGTGGATTCGAAGGTGCATGGCTCATCTACCCAGTGCCAGAGGAATCCGTACGGGGCATCGTAGGTGATGGCGGCACAGTTCTCGGCACCCCCTCTGTTGTTGGGCTGTGTGGGTCCCCAGTGGTTGTATGTTATAGTCTGTCCACTGGACGACCACACCCAAGTCCCTTCATGGACTATATCATTGGCACCAATGTAAAATTCAACGCTATCTGAAAGAGAAAAAAACACATTCCAGTAAAGAATTTTACATGATTCAAGCACATACCAGTAAGTGCAGTTTAAAAGCACATGACTTAAAAAATGAAGTTAACTTGAAAAATTAATATAATTGATATTTGAATGCACATGATGATTTGCTCGTAAGCACAAAGTAAGAGCAGTTTGAAAGCACAAGACTTCAAAAATGAAGAAAAAATAATAATACTAACTTGTTTGTGCAACGAGGTTGGCTAGATGTTTCTGCGTTCCAGCATCATCAACAGTGGCAAGGGTGGCGACTCTTCCATACTGTTTACCGATGACCTCGCACAATTTCTATTGAAAATCACCATAAAAATGTTGTATTTTGCATAGATGTTATAGAAACATTCCCTCTTTTAATTTTGTAAAATTAATTTAAAAAAAAACAACTTTGTTATCTACAGTAATAAACGCTTTAAAAAAAAATTCTTAAGGAGGCTAGGTGGTGAACAAATTAGCCATAATATCTTTTTTAAAATGTCAAGGTATGGTCTCTTTTGGCTATAAACTATTATCTGGTAAAGAAAAATATATTTAACTGTTAAACTTTGGGCATTTTCCTGCATTCTCATAGAGAGCTCTTCTTTTAAATATTACTATAATAATCAATACAGTCTAAAAATGGCCTCGACCATCGAGCCATCTAACAGTGGATATTAAGATAAAGAGATGATATTCACAAGGGCATCGGCGAATGTTTCGTTATCCCGACTAAGGAAGAAACATCTATCATTGTAGTGATTCCAGTCAGCTGGACATCTCGCCAAAACTGAAATTCGAAATGAAAAAAAAAAAAATAATCGCCAAATTCATTCCTTGTGACCATATACAAATAATGCGTAGAACCATTTTAACAGGGGCTTGGACTTTGGGTAGTTGTGTCAAACAGCAATTTGACGTAGGCATGTCTACTAGTATTTCATTGCTAGCTACTCGGCCGTCACGGTGGCTCTTTGAAATCAACAAGATTTGTCTGGCTTTAGATTTAAGACTACGCAATCGGTCCATATTTCGCTTGAAACCAGCGTCATTTTTAACTTGTTTTGACGCATGAAATAAATTGTTACGTCCTACTGAAAGTCCAAAGCCTTGTTAAAATGGTTCTAAATATAGGTGATATAGCGTAAAAGAAAAAAAGTAAGTGATTTCTTACCAGTTGCGAATACAGTAAAAGCAATGAAGAGTAGGATGTTCATAATGGACGGAAATGGAAGCTTGTTCACACTTGGAATGACAGTTAGAGAAAGAATGAGTTTATATAACCCGCTGAAAATGATAAGAATCAGTGTCTGTGGGAAAGGGTTATAAACTAGAATAAAACATAGAACAAACGTGCGGAAGATCATACATATTCTTGATAACCTTGCATGAAAAATGCGTCACTGCATCATGAATAGCGATTTAAATAGATTTATTTTCAATCCAAAACAAACATTCGAGAAAACTTGTATTGATAAATTTTCCACCAATAGCCACCAACCGTTCATTATAAGGACGGGGGATTCAAATCACAGTTTCCTTAAATGGTATATACATGTACATAAATTTCATTCATCATAATACTGTAGTAGGAAAGGAGGAATGAGTATATATATACAACGAAAACATATGGCTGGACCGGGAATCGAACCCGGGACCCCTGCAACTCTAGTCAGGAGCTCTACCACTGAGCTACCCAGGCCGACATCCACGGTCCATATAGATCAAACTACTACAATACTGCAGAAAAATTAATTTTCCTCTTTTTTATCAATTTATGTGATTTGGCTATAATAACAATTTCGTTTCTTTGTACAAATTTACCAAATTGGCCATTAGATCTTCCTAAAAGTTTGAGATTTGATGTGTTGAACTATAAACTATAATTAGTTCCCCTAGCCCAGTGAGTGTTAACCGATCGGGATCTTCCTTGCATATTGAGTAGTGTTCACCGATCGGGATCTCCCTAGCCTATTGAGTAGTGTTCACCGATCGGGATCTCCCTAGCCTAGTCAGTAATGTTTACAGATCGGGATCTTCCTTGCCTATTGAGTAGTGTTCACCGATCGGGATCTCCCTAGCCTAGTCAGTAATGTTTACAGATCGGGATCTTCCTAGCCTATTGAGTAGTGTTCACCGATCGGGATCTCCCTAGCCTATTAAGTAGTGTTCACCGATCGGGATCTCCCTAGCCTATTAAGTAGTGTTCACCGATCGGGATCTACCTTGCCTATTGAGAAGTGTTATCCGATCGGTATCTCCCTAGCCTGGTCAGTAATGTTTACCGATCGGGATCTTCCTAGCCTAGTTAGTAATGTTTACCGATCGGGATCTTCCTTGCCTATTGAGTAGTTTTCACCGATCGGGATCCCCCTTGCCTATTGAGTAGTGTTCACCGATCGGGATCTCCCTTGCCTATTGAGTAGTGTTCACCGATCGGGATCTCCCTAGTCTATTGAGTAGTGTTCACCGATCGGGATCTCCCTTGCCTATTGAGTAGTTTTCACCGATCGGGATCTCCCTTGCCTATTGAGTAGTGTTCACCGATCGGGATCTCCCTAGCCTATTGAGTAGTGTTCACCGATCGGGATCTTCCTAGCCTATTGAGTAGTGTTCACCGATCGGGATCTCCCTAGTCTATTGAGTAGTGTTCACCGATCGGGATCTTCCCTAGCCTATTGAGTAGTGTTCACCGATCGGGATCTTCCTAGCCTATTGAGTAGTGTTCACCGATCGGGATCTCCCTAGTCTATTGAGTAGTTGATCGGGATCTTCCTAGCCTATTGAGTAGTGTTCACCGATCGGGATCTCCCTAGCCTATTGAGTATTGTTCACCGATTGGGATCTTCCTAGCCTTGTGAATAGTGTTCATCGATCGGGATCTCCCTAGTCTAATTAGAAGTATATACTGATTTCATGTATATTTACTTTGAGTAATGTTAACTATTTGGGCTTCTCCTGCTTTTTGGGTAATGTTTTTGATCGATTGTTCCTATATAAGTAATAGTGTCAAACAATTGATTACTGTACCTATTGCTTTTACACGCAAGTACCATACCTACTATTACCTAAATTAATGGTCTTCACCAATCGGTTGTTTCTCCAGATGAGCAGATTACTCTAGAAGTGTTGACTTCATCATTGTGATGTCAAATTGAAAGGGTCATGTTGGAGAGTAATTTTTAAAGAAGGCTTGTAATGTAAATTTAAGGAATTTGAATTTTCCAGAGGGGCCTGAAATCCTTTCTCCCTCACTAGGTTTCCTCTAAATCCGCGCATGCTCATCATCTACACCTCTTAAGATGTGTTAATAGGGTAAACAGTGGTTTTTAACTTTTAAGTTACCAAAGAAATCTAGATACATATGGTCAATTTACTACCACAAGTGCTTCCAATAGAGGACAACTTTCTAGAATGAAAATACAGTTGATGTATTTAAATTTCTGATTAGGAATGAAGAGACAGGGTTTTTGTGATAAATTAGCCATCAAACCGGTTTGTTTCCATTTGACAATTCATATATTGATTCATCCAGTCATTCTTTAATCTTATTTTCACCCTTCCAGTTCATGCATTAATTTTATCTACGACGAGTCAGACATTAAGTGTGGTCAGTAAAGATCTAGCTTGCTAGTCATCATCATTATCATCATCTGGAATTCGCAACAATTCAAACACCACCAAATTATCCGTTTAAGTTTTTTTCTTGTGAGGTAGAATGGTCAACGGCGCTTTTGAATGCTAAAGATTAAATATCATCACAGAAACTTGTGCCAGTGGTTCTCCTACAACATATTGGGTCTAACCAATATCAGCCAACCGAGTGGTTCTTAACCCCCCCCCCCCCCCAAAAAAAGGAGAAAAGAAATCAATAATATAACAAAACCCTAGGAAATTAAGTTTGTTCCATCATAACCACGCGTACTATGATCGGTCAAAACATTGTTATGAATTGGAAACAGTGGATTACAATTTAATGCATTAGCTGCAGGTCTGTAGCTCCCGGTCTGAAAAAATTCGGATGGACGACCTGGGTTGCTACAGTGCCTCCCATAGTAAATCAAAGTACTGAAGTACTGACGGGAGCTGATTTTATCGATTATTATTAATTTTAAAATCAACGATATGTTATTTTGCATGGCAAGTATTTTCTAATCTGTATTTGAATTACACACATTTTTATGATACGAATTCTCGAACTTTTCCGACAAGAATTTCGAGAAAATCCCATATGAATCATGTTGTGTAATATTTAGAGATAGAATTAATTCCATCAAACTATGTATCAGTAATCGAAATATTTCTAAAAATTATACACATGTCTGGATCCAAGCAATATTGAACTCTAGTCTCGTTCAACCAGACGCTCGGCTGTCTCCGTTAATCTCCGACTACTAAGAGAGACTCACTATTTGTCGGAGATTTACAGCCGAGCGTCTGGTTGAACGAGACTAAATTGAACTCTGGCGTAGGAATACATACGACTACAAAATATATCTAAATTGTTCCTACTATTTAAAATCTGACTATCATTTATACGTTTCCTTGAAAATTAATGGTTCAGCATACAGTACACAAAATTTTCTGATATTTTCAAGATCTAAGTCTTGTCAACGGTGATGATTTGTGCTTAGGCCCAAACACTGTTTCACTTTCGGTTTGCCAGAGTAACTGCATAGGAGAGTTGATTAAAATCAACTCCTAAAAACTGCAATTTACGGCGCACAAAAAATTGTGCTAGTTTTGGACTGATTAACCTTATTTTCACAGAAATTCTGTGAAAACAATTAGTACCATTTAATTCTTCAGACAATTTACTACTGATATTGTTACTTTATTAGCCTCAGACTTTCTTTGAAACATGCTAACCGACCTCGGAAAATAAAGTATATTAATTCACGTCGAGATCGAGAGTCGCCATTTTTACATGTTAACAAACTATACCACTTCACTTTACAGGGCTGGTGATCGTGTTTAAAAGAATATCAGAGGCAAGTGAAGTGGCGATATCTGTAGCACATTGTCCGAGGATTTTTTTGGAATCAAATATTGTACAGAATATGTTCGGAAATGAGATTAATCAGTCCAAAACAAGCGCAATTTTTGGTGCGCCGTAAATTGCAGTTTTTTTTTTTACTATCCGAATTTTTTCAGACCGGGAGCTACAGACCTGCAGCTATTTAATGCATATGACATTTTAATATTATAAAATGTCTAGCTTTTTCACTTCCATTTGAATTGTACCAACCAACTACACTTTTGCAGCGATCATAATTAAAAAAAAACCACATAAACGTATAATGTATACATTTTTTTGTATCTGCCACAAGACTTGAGTTTTCTGTAAGATTGTGTATAAATGTCTATTTGGTTGTTAAGTTTCAGGTTGCAAAGTCATGATGATTGATCAGGCATTTCATTTAAAACAAAAAGTAGGAGGATGGGAGGCTTTGGAAAAAAATATATATATATTAGTTTGTTAACAAATTATACTGAAAATGTTGTTTTTCCTCTACCTTGTTGCTATATCATCAAATACCAAGTAAAGATTCTAATTTTTTCATAAGCATGTTTCATTTGTTAAAACAATACCAATGTACATCAAATAAATTACATATGTAACAATGCAAGCAACAAAATAATAGACATACAAAAATCGTTTACAAAATCTTTAGTTACAGGAATTTAAAATCTTATCGATAGTTCGAAGATCCACAAATTTCTTTTTTTTCTTTCTTATTCTCAAACTTTTCATAGTGCATGGCAATTTATCAAAAAATTTATTCCTTTATACATAATTGTTGAATTTTATAACAGTTTTGGGTTTTACTCATGATCTAATTCAGTTTCCATTAATGCACTCAATTAAGCCTTAATAATTTATTTCATTTTGTGCAACAAAGAGAATATGCTAACCTTGCCTAAACCAATCCCACCCAAACCCAAATCACTCCATTCAATGTTGAACATGTTGAATACAGCTGAATTAAATTAAATGAAGAATACTGCAGGTCATGCATTAAATGGATGAAGCAACAAGTTACCGGGTATTAACACACTTATGTGGGTTTGCTCTTTGGTAAAAGGTGGACATATCTTTAAATGAAAATTTTCAAAAAAATTTCAAAAAATTGTACAACTTAAGTAACCATATGTTCATAAAAAAATCCTGAAACTTTTTTCATCAAACAAATCAACTTAATTAATGAAGAGCCAAAAATTCCTCAAGGTATAAAGGAATAAGACCATGGTAAGGAACACCATTATTGCGGATATATCTGGCTGCAAGACATTTTAATGAGAGTTGAAAGGATGTCCTCAGCAAAGTCGCTTCTTCTTCTCTCTTTGCACAGTCCATTGTTGTTTTTCGTTCTTTATTGCAAATGTCTAAATGGGAGTCAGCATCGACCAATACGTGAATTGCATTCTCAACTTCCTTTGAATTGGCATTGGTTTTCGGCGAGATGTTTACAAGGGCATGCATGGGCGTGTTTCCTCCGTTATCCTGTGCGTTGACGTTTGCTCCGCATTTAATCAAAAGATGGGCAACCTGACTGTCTGGAAATGACACCACGTCATTCACATGGAAGTCATCAACTAAGGTAGCACTGTCAACAGCCATATGTAACGGTGTATAATTATTCTTTAAAAGTGGATTTAGTTTCTGAAACTGATAAACAAGGGAGTACAGTTCTGTTAAGTCTGATTCTTCATGGGTTGTTTTTAAAATAATGGCAAGAAGATAAAGGCAAGTATGGATATTTGTTTGATGTATCTCAAAAAGAGTATCACCATCTTCTTCCGAATTCTGGATCCTCTCTTTATCATTGGTAAGCTCAGCCATGGCATACTTAAAAACCTCTTTCACATTAACAAAATAAACAGGCTCACAAATGTGAATCATTTGTGCAAATACTTGGGAAAATCTTAACAGGTCTTTGGCAATTGACCTTTTATTATCATGTCGTAGTTTCATTGCATGTAACCAGAGCGCTATACAACGATCAAACTGCTTGCTGTCAGCATACACTGCTCCTCGGAATATGATGGGATGGGGAACATCAGGATTGTTGGGTCCCAAAATTCTCTCCCTTATGGCCAGGCATTCCATATGTAGAGCTTCAAAATCATATCTTATGGCATTTAGTTCACCAAAGGTTTTGCACTCAAGTCTATTATTGTATGCTTCAACACATGGATAGTCCTCTTTAGTAATGATGTTATCAGGATCGCTATATCGTAAATGCATACCTTCACACAGAAACAAAAATGCTTTCATGACATCATAGTGTTCCTTGTCATTTGCAAATGAAGCACCAAGCAATTCATAAGCGCTGATTTTTTCTTCTTTAGTTTCCACTTTGGTGGTCAGAAATTCGACAACAGAAGACTGTCCACATTCAGCTGCTACTAATAAAGGCGTCATTCCATAATCATTTGGAATTTGCTTTCCATAAAATCTGACTAAATCCTGAACTACTTCCAAATGTCCACACTCCGCAGCAAAATGCATTGCAGTGGCACCACAGTGCGCGGTTGAATCTGGGTTTGCTCCCTTTTCAAGTAAATAGCGCACAACTTCTGCATGTCCTTTGTAACTGGTTATCATTAAGCAGGTGTTATTATATTTGTTGGGGATAGAAATATCAGCACCATGTTCGACTAAGCACTGTACAACGTCCAGCCGTCCATCAAAACACGCAGCACGAAGTGGTGTGGAGTTTGTTTTTGTGGCATGATTGACATCTGCTCCGCATTCCAACAGAAGCTTAACAATTCCCAGGTGTCCAGCGCCCGCAGCGCACCACAGAGCGGTCGCGCCCTCTAAAACGAACCCATCAAATTTCACAGTCCCAGTCTGCTCTAGATTTATTTTGAATTTGGACACTAAAATCGAAACCACCTTTTCCTCCCCATTTCTGCAGGCTATTATTAGGGGTGTTGTTATCTGTCCATTTTCACTCGTATGAAAATCCAAGACTTCATCTACAAGATCACTACTAAGATTCCATAACATTGCAAATATACTAATAGCCCTCCCATCTCTGGCTGCTGCGTGTACTCTCTGTTTCAAAGTTTTTATTTCCCCTTCGATGTTTTCGTTCGAAGACATCTCTCCCGGAAGTTGTTGTTTGTCGATAATTTAAACAACTCGTACAATCATCTACTCGTAGTGAGAAATACTGTGTTTTCAAATTGGATCGATTAGATCGTTGTTTTTATTTTATTTTTTTTTGTACAATTGTTATCATAGTTTTATCATATACATACAATGCACAGGTGTTTATAACTTTCAACATTGTCACAATTTTACTTATACAACTTTGACGAAAAAAATCTTTATCAATACACGTTCGCCCTTTTTTGATATAGCAGATTTGATATTATATTTTTCGTTTTATTTTTCTGCTTTTATTTGTTCTGCATTTTTATTGTATGAATGATCAGCAACAAAATGACAACCAATACTTGTACACATGTACATGTATTTGCGTGATTTTCGTGTCAAGGGTATCACAATATTATCCAATTATACAAGCTCGAGATGATAAGGTCCAAAGTTAGGAATGGATCCTATGATAATTTTCAGTGGAACATTTAAGAGGAAAGCTGGTCCAGATGGGTCTATTATCAGCTGGAAATAAACAGAATATCATTTCTAAGCAAAGATGAAATAAGATTTATATTATTTTATGAAGTTACCGGTATTATATTCACCTTTTTGGCCATGAGGGACCATAGGGGAAGTTTTTTTGAGCAGCTACTGTTTCTGTAATTCTTACACAGATTAATCCTACCCCCCCCCCTCTCCCCTTCAACCGATCATGCAGATATATGTAACATATCTTCTTAAAAAATAACATACTACTAATTTTTCCACGAAATTGCAGCTGTTAAGCTTTATAATAATGTTTTCAAACATTTACCCTTAAATAGTGGCCAATGCTTATTATTTTGCAACCCTCTAGGCAGGGTGGGGTAACAGAAGGAACCTCAAATTCTTCGTCATCCCACGAAGTCGTCTGTCCCGGCATGACGTCATCATACTTGGTTTTGTCTATCTCTGTCACGCACACTTTTTTCTCCCCCTTGGCGTGATAAATCGTTTCCTTATCACAAGAAAACAGAATGATAATTTTATTTAGCACTTTTCAAGATTTTTAAATGGAATATGATGAACTTGATTTCCCTTCATTCAAAATAAAATATACGTGATTGACTGAAACCTCAAATTGTTGTCCGTTGATAGTGTTTTTGGTTTTACCAATAAGTTTAATGTAAGTACATGTATATAAAAGTTATCAATGCCTGCAGACATTTGGAGATGGATTCGTATGCGATTGATTCAATATTACTACCATTGATTTACTAATATTTATCAAGTTATGTAACGGGATTTACAAAATTAATATGAATAAAACATAGTTTATCCGACCTTCACGAACAGGACAGTTACTCCACACACACGGCGGGAGAGATTCTGTATGATGAAATCGAACACCACCGTCTCCCCGGCCACGAAGCCTGACTTAGACGCCCGGATGATCCCCGTGATGGGCCCCGATTTGCAGCACCAGCAGCATAGGTGTTTGTAGTTTTGACTTTCCGTGGGTCGCTGTAAATAAAGGGGAAAAAAAACTACAAAAATATGTCAAACAGATCCCAGAATGGAAAGGAAACAAGAAATTAGGACCATAAGGCTATTTGGTTAACTGCCATCTTCATGTTTTTATATTTAGTTAATTCATAACCGTTTAATATACTAGTATCCATTTTGTATGCCCCTATATGGGCACATTTAATCTACTGGCACAAGAGGCCACTCGCGCTTTGTGAGATTATCCTTAATATGGAGCTCCACTTCCGTTAACACACCCAGTTATGTAAAGAGGTCTAAGACGACAAGTATTATTAATAGCCACATAGTGGAATGTGTGGAATCACTCGAGTTCGAGTCAATTTCGCTTAAAAGTAAGGATGATAGGAAAATGTATTTCCATCCTGTCTATTAACATACACGTAACATCCTTCTTCATTTAAAATGTGAAGGGGACACACCCACCTTAAATCTTTTTGAAAAGCAAAAAAAAAAGGGGGAACGAACTTCGCCAGAGCTAATCGATGTTCTGTGATGTGAGTGTGTGTGGGCGAAGAAAGAGTTACATAGCGCACCCACTTTTTTGCAACATTAGAGATTACCATAACTATAATTTTTCTTTTTTGCTTTTAAAGAGTTCTGATGAATCTAGCTGCCCCCACCAATTTTCAATTTGCTTCCGACGCCGCAATCTTTACTTTAACTTTTCTTTTAACTTTCATTATGAATACCTTTTTAAAGTTGTTGAGGGGCCAGTTGGTGTTTAGCATTTTTGTAGGGAAATGGTCGTTTGACATTCTTTTTTTTAAACAGCAGAAAAGAGAGACCCCGGGCCCTATATGTTGCTGTGTGCTTAATTAAATATCAATACCTCGGCCTCCGGGTACTTGTTGAGGTCCACGTCACTGACAACTTTGAACTCTCTTCGTGTGATTTCTTTCGAAGACCAAAAATCCTGATCCAATATGGCCGACACCTCGTACTCAATGGTTCCGTATTTGTCATTGTACGACGAAGGCAGTAAGGAAGGGAGCGTGAAAGAAAAATGGAAGATGTGTCGACCTTGCGAGAGCCATTCTCCACCGTCCGCCACTGAAGCAAACAGGTAAAATGTTGTCTTATTAAAAAAAGTAAAAATACATGTGTAATGTAATAAACACATTTTGGCAGGTTATTTTTATCCATTTTGAACTTTGGCAATGTTAAAAATTTGGAAGTTTAAGATCGAATTACAGATAATAAGCAAACAATTTATTAATATTCATTGATTTTTAACTTCAGGTATGTACCTTTCCCATACAATGCAAGGATACTTTTGAAGTAGTTCTCCTCTCCGTTATAGTGTACTGTTTCTGATTTTGGCTTTTGACCCGGCCCCCCTGACTGTATCGTCTGCGTCCAATGGACTTCTCCCCATCCAAGACATTTCATACGTATCTCTGTAAAACATACACATTTCTCTTTATCTTTGCCATATTTTCGTTGCAATAATTTTTTAAAATAAAATTCGATACCATACATGTACTTCACCGAGTATTTTGTATTGGACGAGGCAACCTAATTGTACTGACTTCAGCTCCAATTACCCCCCCCCCCCCCTCCGCCCAACCCCCTCCCTAAAAAAAACCAAAACCCACCTGTCTGTATGGTAAATATCGGTAATTGTATGATATGCTTAAACTTGAAAGCATAACTTGTATAAGTTTTGTAACGCACAGTATATTATCTCGATTTGGTAAATGTATAAATGCTGATACCTCTAACGGTAATGCCCTCGTCTAGTTCTATGATCAGCCTCCCTGTCACATTCTGACCAGGCTTATACACGCCCCTTATGTCATCAAGTTCAATCTTGTATAGCTGCAGTTTTCCCATCACGCATCCTTCCTGTAAAATGGAATCGAACGATAAAACTATTTAAAAAAATGTAAACATGGCGTTTAATAATACTAACATTGTTATCATCTTTTTATGTATTATGAAATCGACTCATTAAAACTTTATGAATCCTGCACATCTAGCAAATGCAAGAATACATTACTTTGAACAAAAATATGTATGCTCAATAACGAAATCTTTCGCAAACTATAGTATTGAGCTTGAAGAAAAATCAAATTTCAATTAATATCTTGATGGTAAATTGCTTTAAGATTAGAAGGCTCGATATTTGATATTGTCAGTTTCTACCGAGCTTTGAATTAAAATCAGTTTCCGTAAAAAGAAATAGAGGGAACCATACTCGGTAAAATTATATAAAAATATTCAAATTTTAAAGCTAAAATATTTGCCATGGATATTTTTCTGTTCTCGACAATGATTTTTGATTTCAGCTATACGAATGTGCTATTTTACATGGCAAGTACATGAAGATTGCTTCCGATTATAAAATATACATGTACATATGACAATAAATTGATCAGATTCATAATATAATGAACAAAATAAAAATGGAAACCCTACCTGTTGTCGATCAAAAACTCACTAGAAAAATTAGTATCAATTTATCGAATATCTTTTACGTTAGTTCATTAATTAAGCGTGTATCTTAATCAATACATTACTTTTTATGTTTTGACTCGGGCACTTTGCTCACTTCCTGATATCGATTCAACAGAATTCCAGCTTGACGCTAAGGAGTTGACACTAAAAAAATCAAAGTACTAAAGTACTGACGGGAATTGATTTTATTGATTATTATTCATCTTAAAATCAACAATATGTAATATCGCATGGCAAGTAGTTTCTTAGCTGCATTTGTAAAATTAAGCATTTTTTTCTAATTTGAATCCCCGGACATTTCCTACAAGAATTCCGAGCTATAGACGGAGACGGAAAACCCCATATGAATCATGTTTTGTAAAATGTAAAGATAGAATTAACGCCATCAAACTCAACGATGCGTTATGTTTTAGCAATCGAAATATTTCTGGAAAATTGTATCCAAGCACTTTCAAACAAACAAATAATAAGTGAAGTCTACGCTAGTAGTGGTTTGGATAGTCTACCCTTGATTCCAAACGGAATTTTAGCAGTAGAAATGGCGCTTTGGTAATCAACGACAGCGAACCAGACTTATTGCAATATGGCGTAGCATACGACTACAAAAAATATCTTAATTGTTTGTACCATTTAAGATCCAACTATTTCCAATGTATCTATAAATACTATTCCTTAAAAAACAATGCTTCTGTATTTATTTCATTGAATATATTGATTTTCTTCAAGGACTAAGTTTTGTCAGCGGTGATGATTTGTGCTTAGGTTCGAACACAGTTTCACTTCCGTTTTGTCAGAGAAACTGCATAATTATGAGAGTTGATTAAAATCAACTACCAAAAACGAGGCGTGTAAGAAAAATTCCTTTAAATGAAAATCGGTAAATCAATTTGTTTAGGTTTCTTGTTTACAGTCATTGATATACATGTACCTATGTCATAATGAGTGCATTGATATTGAAGCAAGGATGTTCCTACTTAAGATGTGAAATGCATGTTGGGTTTGAGTGTTGGAGTGGGAAGGGAAGCTTGTGAAAGTACATTCGTTTTTAGTTTTGAAAATGTACATTTGTATATTATGATCAATTTAATAATGTATTTAATAGTGCATCTTCACATGTAAATATCACCCCAAACTCCACTTTTATATATTTCTTTCCTCTTTTTATTTGGAAAAAAATGACAGTTCCGCTACTGTTATAGAAAAGAAGCATAGAACTATTCATTCCCAATGCTGTTCCTTCAATAATGGCCGTCTGGTTAACAAAGAATTTCAATGTATTCACGTGTACATAACAATGCATGATAATAACTCTCCTCTCTGTGCCCCTTGTAAAAATCAATAAATTGTAACAATCAATTTATGATATTCGGAAATCGTGATTATACATGTATGCAGTACTTACAATTTTAAACTAATGGTTGTTGATACTTGGTTTGATTTACACCAATTACATACCCTTTAAGTAAAAAAGAGTACCAGTAGTATTGTGTTTTTATTTTACGATATTTTAAATTTAATATTCTTAAAAGTAGCTTTTGAGTTTTATCCTTTTTATTTAAAACCACCTCAACATGATTCCGATATTTCTAAATGTACATGATGAATAAGATGAAAAAAAAATGCACTGTTACACATAATGAATTAATGCCGTAACTATACGTTTTGTAAGTACACTTGCATACACACAAGACGAGCGATATTCAGTTCAATTGATCACTTTGTAATTGATTTTATATATACATATTGCTTATTCATCCACCTAACCACGCCATGTCGCTCATCCGGTAGGCGTTTATTTCTACTGGCATGATTGGTCAACCGGGATTTACGAGTTTAGTGCTCCGGGGTCAATCGTTTAGCCACAGATAAATGGACAGACGATATTCATAATTTCTTGTTGTTCTTAGTTTGATAACTTACTGAAAAGACGATCATGGGTAAATTAAAATCTTTTTACGTGGAGTTGGAGAATCCTAATGGCGTGTATTATGCTGGACAGATAATGAATGGGCGGCTAGTTGTAGAACTGATAGAAGAAATGCACATGAAAGGTAAGATGATCTTGATAACGTACGTATATGTATGCATACATGTAGTCAAACCCCTCCTCCCTCTTCTCTCTCTCTCTCTCTCTCTCTCTCTCTCTCTCTCTCTCCCTCTCTCGTTTCTCTCTCTCTCTCTCTCTCCCTCTCTCGTTTGGTTTGATTTCATTTAACCTTTTTAATTAATTGCCAAAAACAGCCTTTAAAGTTCCTAGTTTTTGACCTATTCCTTATTTCACGATAGAGATACGACTGATATTTAAGGGTGGGGCTGAGGTCTACTGGACGGAGACCTATACGTCTGCTACTGAAGGAGGCGACACACGGGACAACACGGAAACGTTTGCTGCCTCGGAAACCTACTTTAATCAGTTTGTACCGGTTTATGGCAGAGGTACATGTATTATACCCTATGCAGCAAGATCCTTTTATCCAGATACACATGTACATCTATTATGTATCAAGCTATTCACATGAACATGAAAATATACTTATGAATATATTTCTTGGAATCAAAATATTATTTCTTATGTATATTTTACCTGTTCATTCGTAGACTTAGAATACGGTCAACATTTTGACACCCATCACCACAACCAGCATAATCAAAGTAGAAGATCAAATTTTCATGCTTGTTTTCATGTTAACAGGGCTTGGAATGGGAGATAAGTGTCGCCTACCCCCAGGGCAGCATTTTTATCCGTTTTCTTTTCAACTGCCTTCCAATCTGCCCTCCTCCTTTGAAGGGGGTGACGGGTATGTCCGCTACACCATCAGAGGTGTGATTGACAGGTCCAGCTGGATCAAGAAAGACAAGGACACTAAGAAACCGTTCACAGTCATCGCTCTCTTGGACCTCAATACATACCCTAATTCAGCGGTTCGTACTAATCACTACTAGTACTTTTGTCATATACCATTATGATCCAAAACTTGTCATTAGTGCAATTCTATATTCTGACCAAAGACATCATCGCATCAAATTTTGTTAAATAATTTGCTGTTTATTAAAAATGCCTCGGGGTTAAAACGATAATTTTTAACTAGAATGAAAAAAAATCTCAAAATTTCGCTTTTGAAACACCCTGAATAATATATAGATACAAAAAAGTAACCCATCAAAACGTATTTTAGTTTGGTTTATGTATGCAATTATTGCAGTGTGCAACCCAAAACCAGAAGAGCAAAAACGTCTGTTGTCTGTGCTGTAAATCGGGGCCAGTCACGGGGAAAATTAGAGTGGACAGGATAGGACATGTTCCGGGGGACACAGTCCGGTTCCAGTCCGAAATTCAGAATTTGACAAACAGAGTCTGCAAGAGTTACGTCAAGTTTTATATGGTAATACCCCCCCCTCTCTCTCTCTCTCTCTCTCTCTCTCATATAAAATCCATGGAACCAATAATTATGTGAAGAGATATATTTTCAATTTTAAGTTATATTTTTTGAACAGAGCATTACATTTCGAACCCCTAAAAAATGCAAAGCGATGGCCAGAGAAATAACGAGAGTAAATCATCAAGACGTTCCCCCCGGGGACTCGGAGGCTTGGGCCGGGGAAACTTTCTCCATCCCTTCCGTGCCCCCATCGGATCTGATTGGATGTAGGATCATCGATGTAGACTATTTCATTGAGGTAGATAATTTTTATTCATTTGTAGTTGAAATATTCAGTATGATTTTTTAAAATTTTTTATTACTTAATTTGATAACCGCTGCTTTGCTCAAACTTCTAGATTCACCAATGTATCTACAATTGATATAAGTTATAATATATCTTTACGTAGTTGGTTGCTATGAAACTTCACATTCCTGCTAAAATCATCATCGGAACAATTCCTCTACAAGTAGTTACCCAACAATATCAGACACATCCGGGAGTTTCTGCACCACAGCTCTCTGCGCAAGCGTCGTCACATTTTCCTATTCAAACACCCTCGGCGCCACCAATGACAGATACTCTACCTAAATCCAATACACGTGAGTCTGGGTTCAAAGTTGAGCTGAGCTTGATTTCCTATATCTTTAAGTCTATTCAATGAATCAAACTATATTTTTTTGTAAAAAAAATAATAAAAAACCAATTACTGACAACATGAAAATGATTTGATATGTTGACTGAAACACTCGTTTTTAATTTCGGACTGAATAGTACTCGGTTTAGCTTAAGTTAGACTAACATATAATTATGAAAAATCACCAAAATTGTGTAATCTTATACTAATATAGCACTTTGGATCTTTTGGAGTATATTTCATTTTATATTACATGTTCTCTCAGGTAACGATCAAACAATAGGAATACAATACGGTATGTTCCATACCTAAAAAACCTGACCTGACTTTCAACAGGAAATCTGAACTCAAGGGCTCACAAAATGAGATGTATATACATATCTTTAGCACTCACTCTTTGGGGGGTACTAGTAAACGGTCGATTTAGAAGGTCGTTATTTCGATATATTGAGCATGCATATAATTTTAGATGCTAAAATGATATAACATGTTTATATCTGATCTTTTGCAGCTTTGCCATCCTATACGGAGAGTGTTTTTGGTAGAACCAGTATCAAAGAATCGAGTGATTCCGAAAAAACACGAGGTGACATGAACTTTGCCCCGTCATATACCTACTACGATTGGTCTCGACATTGACCGATGTTTTTTATAAAAGAAATAGAAGAAAAACGATGGATTACATTGGCAATGCTTACGGCTTATTACATGATTGTTATAATAACTACGTGTATGTTTAAAAAAACAAATTGCTGTACGTAGTTTATTAGTGCGACTTTATCTACTAGTATATTATATAAATAGTGCCTGTTAATAAGATCTTTAGACTAAAGATCTTATTCTAAACACCACAATAATCCTTAATGTGTGAAGTTCATGTGGAGAAGGCCAACTATAACAATAATCCAACTTTGATGGCCGTATAGAAAAAGCAATGATAGTTCATTACACGAAGAATAATAATATACGCATGAATAATATCGGTTTTTATATGTATAAACAATTTTTAAGATCAAAATTATCAAGACATTTTGTTTACCACTAATCGGAAGATTTTACACTTGAGGCTGTTTTGCACCGGTACCTCACTTTGTTTGAACGTCATCGGCTCTGCGACCAGCAAAACCCAACCTCCACCCCTTTCTACACAAGTTTCAGCTTGTCTATAAAAATCTAATACATGCATATTATGTATTATCGGGTATCAATGTATGAAGAGATAAACTCTCTTCATACATTGATACCTCTACTTATTTTATCATTATTTAATGTGACAAATTTCTATATATCTGTAAAGAGGAAATCAAGAACGAAAGAAAGAATACAGGCAAATTTTCCCCTATAAACTTATCGGAATATTTTTCATATTGATACACTAATTAGCGGTGTATCTTAATCAATGCATTACTGTTAAAGGGACTTGGACACGATTTTAGCTCAAAATTTTAAATTTTAATTTTATTTTTCCATTTTTAATGTTTAGGATGATTGATATGGGTATTTTAAATGCTTTATCAAAATTTGAAAGTCAGATGTTGAGTTGTGTGCAAGATAAAGAGCTTGAATTTCTTTGTTTTGTAAACAAAGCTCGAGCCTTGTTATTGTTTACATATGTGTTTTATTGGCAAAAGTTTCAATCAAATGTTGCTTTCTTCTATTGATAATATATTTTATAAACACATTGAGCAAGTTTGTCTTGTTTCTTACGAGTTATTTTGTCAAAAATTGGTAAATCCATACTTCACATTATTTGTAAACAAATATAAGACTGTCTCGAGCTTTGTTTACATTACAATGAATTCTGACCTCTTTATCTCCCTTATAACTTAAATTATAACATTCAAATTTTGGTCAATAATTCAAAATGTTCAAGTAAACCATTTGAAATTTAAAAAATAAGAAATAAAATTTTGATCTAAAATCGTGTCCAAGTTCCTTTAAGAGTCAGAACTCTTGCACTTTGCATGTGCTCTCTTCCTTGTATCGACTAAACGGATTTCTAACTTGGAATGAACACAAAACAAGACAGACTTTTAAAGCTTTATCAGTAAAAAGGCGACAATGTACAAAATCATATGAATTCGACAGTACAGCACAAATGGACAGAATTTGTCCTCATTTCTTATAATACAGATGTATTTGAAATCAGTATTTTGTTCCCAGATTGTATTCTCTCTTACTGAATGTAATATGGGAAAAAAAACATATCTTAAATTTTAAGCTACCGGTATATTATTAAAATAATAAAAGAAGAAATTGGTAACGAATACCTCCTGGGTTTCACGATATTACTGTACTTGGAAATTATTCATTCTAGCTAGTTTTTTTCTAACTAATCAGAAGAATTCGAAAATTTGATAAGTACATGTGCATACAGTCGGACGGATAAACTAAAAATTAAATCACATGTACTCCATTTCATTATTTTCAGATTTACGACCATGTTCAATAGTTTAGACATTCTGACAGTTCTTTTATCCTCTACTACGCCTGACTTGTCTAAGTCCAGTTGAAGTACGTGTAAGATGGAGTAAAATCCAATTGTCCTTGCGTGTTTTTGTCGTCTTCTCTAGCTCTGTTGTTCGTAGGTCCCTTGATGTACTCGTTGTACGATGGTTCAACTGCGGTTTAGAAAAAACAGGAATTTTATGTAGCTTTTCAGTATGTTTTCGGGTTGTTTTTGTTTGCGTATGGACTACAATAGTTATGTTCAAATGTACATGTATAAAATGTGACACAGTACTTCCGGTCAACAGAACTTTTGATACTTTACCATTTAATTCTGATCCATCCTTTATCCTATATGCGATATCAACATAAGATAAAATATAATGTATTCATTTAATTTAAAATTTCAGTCTCCGTTTTTGTTAAAGCTACATAAATAATATGAAGTTAAATTAGAGAAGAGTTCAAACGAAATCACTTTTTATTATTACCTTAACGCAGCGTCTCTGCAAACTAAATGTAGTTGAAAGCAGGTTTTGGGCATGCAAAATTAGTGTTAAATGTTACTTTTACTTTAAGAAAAAAACAATATTATGTGTCTTCAAAGATACTGTGATTATGTGGGAGCAAATCCTACCGCGTGCTATAATTTATGATGTAATAATGTATTTACATCTTAATTTGTAACATCTCAAGCTTAAAATTATTTCATTTACTCCTTATCAATAAGTACTTATTTTAAACACGCATGCCTACGAACACTTATGCAAGTATTGTGCTTTATAGACTCTATTTACAGTTTATACGTAGAATGTTAACATTTCCGACTAATATCATTATCATAAATATTTATATTCTTATAATTTTGTAAATATTATTAAAAATAGAAAAAAAAAATAAGTGACTTAAAAGCAATGACAAAGTATATCAACATAAGGCATACGCATAGCAACTTTGGAGGGCACCGATGGAATTGCAGACAGCACCTTCTGATACTGTTGAACAGCCGACTGTAGAGGAATGTTTCCTATGATGATGTCCAACTTGACACAAATGGGCAATGAAGGTCCTGAGGGGCATATCATGAGCTAAAATTTTAATAATTTTACAGATATTAATATATCATTTATATTTAGTACCTGATATTAGATACATGCACATTTCATAGTTTTGCTTTGATTAAAGTTTTTTGCATTTAAATTTTACTTCAAAGATTTCTGACACAATACCTACTTAAAACAAAACAAATACAAATACGATACAATTGATTCTCTTAATTAATATTAATAATATTAACTCTTATCATAATATCAAATTGAGTTGTCTTACAACATTAATAAGTTTACAGGGATAGTTTTACCATTATATAGTATTCAACTTTAATTATTTTGCAACATGGAAGGGAAGAGGGAGGTACAGGGGGGATTATGAATCTGTCTCCAGTCCATACATCATCTCCCCCTGGGGGTACGTCTCGGTATGGAAGGGTGTCGAGAATATCACACGTTTTGTCAATGACATCCACTGCTATAAAATGGGACACCTAAAAAATAGCAAGTAACACCTACAAAATGATTTTGTGTGTACACGTAAATGATTTATCTTTAAAAAATTTGAAAAGGCGGCCACAGATAATCAAATGCTCAGACACAGTGTAAGTATCTTTTACTACTGTTCTCTTTTGAGAGGTTGGAGAGGCATAGTCCACTTCTCAAAAGAGAATAAATGTACTACTACCGAACACACGTACACGCTTGCGCCCTCGCATGCATTTTTTTATACCGGAAATTAAAAACAATTGTTTGCACCTACCATATACAGCCTTGCAGAAACTCCACATACACGACTGGACTTGTTTTCAATATAGGCGTCAAAGAATACAGATTCTCCGGGAACATACCCGATCCGGTTGAGTCTTAGTGTTCCTTTTATAGGTCCCGATTTACAACACAGACAACACACATTCGTTTCTACTGAATTCTCTGCTTCGCGCTAAAATGTGATATACTATAACAATATTTAACTGAAACTGCATACATATATTTACTTTCAAAACAACATTTCACAGCTTCTTACATTAGCCATTGGCTTCGTGTTGAGATCCAGTAATCCAGTTACTGTAAATGCACGTTTTGTGTGGTCGTTAAAATTCAAACTTCTGTCTACTGTTCCCTTCACGACGTAGCGGACATGTCCTTTCTCACCCTCAAATGAAGACGGTATTTTCAGAGGTAACACAAAGGAAAAAGGAAACTTGTGAAGTCCTGGTTTCAGTATATATTCATCATGATCACCTAAACCTATAGTAGAAAGTGATAAAGCTCCAGTAAGGCATTTCTAATATTCAACCAAAATTTGAGCTTCAGTCAGCGAGTTTTGAGTGAGATACGAAGCTCACAATTCTTTATTGTGTAAACAAAGCTACGGTCATGTTTGTTTACTTTTTAAATTTTCCAGGTTTAGACCTGAAATGAATGTAACAAATGCCAGGAACCGTTTATCTTTGTTCAACACTTATCAGCAGATAGAAAAATCAGCTTGAGAAAGAACTTTTTACGGTACATTGAACCAATGTTAACAAAAACATGGCACGAGCCTTGTTTAGATAACAAAAATTGTGTGTTCTGTATCTTGCTTATAACTCTACAACTGACAATCAAATTTTGGTTGACCATTTGAAATGCCTCACTAAAGCACTGTAAACAATAGAAATTAAAAAAATCAAATTTGACCAAAATCGTGACGATGCCCCTTTAAAAGACCCATCAACATTAATTTGTTTTCCAGATCTCAGTGGCTGAACCATTACATAATTACCTATTGATACAACAGAAAATGTGTTGTCCAGGTATTTTTCCTCTGAGCAGAATATCTGTTTTTCACCACCAACTCCAATTTCAAAATAAACATAGGCCTCTCCAAAAAAAACCTCAATTTAATATCTGAAAAAAAATACCAAAGCTTTAATTGTCAAAATATATGTAACTTTTAAAATTGTGCGTTCCTGATCTGGACAAATATTTTCCATAAACACCGTAGTTTAGCATTTTCTTTCATATTTGAATTCAACCTTCGAAGTAAAGTCTTTAAAAAATCTAAAATCTCCTCTCTTTAATATGAATTGATACTACTGGGACATATCTGGCTTTCTAGTACATACTTTTAAATACCATGTTTAATCATTCATCAATTATCTATTAACATTTTTAGCTATAAAAGGTTGAATTCTGGGTTTTTTACCATTTATTTTCGTTTCAGACTCCAGGTTCACAATTACATTCCCATTGACTGGCTGACCCGGGAAAAAAATTGCCTGTGGATTATCAAAGTCAATCTGGAAACACCGCAGCTTCTTTCCCATTTCCAATCTACAAACAAAAGGATATTGTACACCTCTTAGATTTTGAAATGAGAAACCACTATAATAATATTCGTATGCCTGTGGAGATTGAAGATATCACAGGCAACTGAATTGTGCCTCACGTGAAAATCACCTTAAGAGGGTCGGGTGGGGGTGGTGGTGCGGCCATTTTGTACCTTGGGGGATAAGAATGTAAACATAATAATAATATGAGATTATACGTGTTGTTTTTTATGCAAACTGTCTAAAGCTCTTGTTACTAAGTTAATTTATTTAGTATAAATATGACCTAGCCACTCGTCCTCTTCAAAAGAACCTGATTTGAAATCAATATTTAAATTTTTCATTTTTTATCGAAAACATTTTGCATTTTGAATAAATGACAAACATTTAATGTTTGATTTAATGTGATTATGAATATTATTATCAACAAAAGAAAGAAATTATTGAACATTATACCAAAGCAACACATGTGTAACCAGTAGCAAGACTCGAGCTTGGTTTACAAAACAAAGATTTCAAACTCTTTCAAACTTGCTTGTAACTTAGTATTTAACTTTCAAATTCTGAGGAAGCATTGAACTTACCAATATCATCTATTAAAAAAAAAGAATAATTTTTTTTAAATGGGCTCAAATCGTGTCTAAGTCCTTTAAAGGGATGTGTTCAGGAAATTAACTAAAAAATGGCCATCTAAATTAGATAATATTTTTAACAAAGCTACTAGTATTTTAAATGATCTACTAACATTTGTCAGTTGTCAAGTTTCAAGTGGGATATAAAACTTTAAATTCTTTGTTATGAAAACGCGACTCATTTCAAGCTTTTGTTAATATTTACCGTAGGTAGCTAGATAGAAACTGAACATTTAAAACAAATTAAATGTGACAGAAGGTAGAATTTGTTCGGCTATAATACACTATTTTTCCGCTTCACCTACTCTTGTAAGCCCCTAAACTATTAAAACTCCTAAAAGTAATTAGTAATTTATCTTTGTCAACATAAATTACTAATACGATGCTCATTTCCTTAAATAATATCCAATTCCAAACATAATTTTTGAGAGAGAAAAAAATACAAGAAAAATTATCTATCGTAAACAAAAATGAGAGAGAGAGAGAGAGAGAGAGAGAGAGAGAGAGAGAGAGAGAGAGAGA
Source organism: Magallana gigas (assembly GCF_963853765.1). Lineage (NCBI taxonomy): Eukaryota > Metazoa > Mollusca > Bivalvia > Ostreida > Ostreidae > Magallana > Magallana gigas. Next base: position 30,567,122 of record NC_088858.1, on the reverse strand, counting down.
GAGAGATATTTGGTTGTCCGGTTAGTGTTTCAATTCAATAATATCACCATTTTTCTCATTACACGCATGTTCATTTTCCATTTTCCTTAATTGTTTTTTCAGTGCTTACAAATGGGCATTTAAGCAATAATGAGCATTGTTAAAATGTTCAACGGGATATAACTTGGTGAGTCACATGATCAAATTCTGCGAAACTCGAGAAGATTCCAAAGCATCGGAATTAAATACGTAAATGCTGTCATTGTCGGAAAGCAAATACAACAGATTAAAATTGTTTTTTTTTCAATATAATTATTTACGTTTTAAAAACGTACAAAAAATTATTTTTGTATAGATGTTTAGGTTACATGGGAACAATTTTAAATTATTTATTTGCCCAGGAACAGTTTTCTATAATTTGAAAAATTCCCATTATTTTGTGTATGATTTTTATTTGGTGCATAGCTGAAGTGCTATAATGACTGATAATTTGTATTCAGATTTGCATGTTTTTACATTTTGCTTTTGTTATCAAGACAGCGATCCGCATTGCAACCATTTAAGTTCGTTTTGCATCTTTATTATCAAAAGTATATTAAATCAAAATAAAAAAGAAATCAATGACTTTGCATGGCCAACAAAATCTGTAGGTTGATAGAATTGAATTTAAATTCTTGACACATATTTAGTTAATACCAAGGTGATATTTTTGCGCCCAATCTGATATGTAGTTTCTTAAAGTCACAGATGTCCTTTAAATTAGGCATACGCTTTGTATTTACAAAATGAAACTTCTTTTGCTTATACAAATGTATATATTGAGTCTGCTATATGGCAACGCATTTTAAAAATAACGCACTCTAATTATTTTTATCAAATTAAAGTCTTTTTAATAATTTGGGACATAATCAACCCATTTTGAAATTTTTTTCAAAGTGCGTTATTTTTGGACTAAGTAAACGCACTTTAAAAATAATTTTGAAAGGGCGTTGTGACATTTTTACAAGACAAGACACTTAACGCACTTTGAAAAAATATGTATAAATCAGATAACACATACTTCGTATTTAACTGATTTCGTATTTAGTCAGATCAAGTGTTTATATTTATTGTAAACAGTGTTTAATATGGTCTAGCATCACTGGGAATGGGAAAACCAAACATACAGCCCAAATTTCCAATACACAATAAATTAAATACTAGACTAAGTATTCAAATTGACAAATTGAAGAATGCACACGCATCTCTTTCCTTCCAAAACATCACATCAATTCTATCAACTTATATTAACAGAGTTTAGCCATATTAATTAATCATCCCCCTCCATCTCTTAAAGGAGTAAACGTTCACAAAGTAAAAATATATTTTTAAAAATTGGAAGAATAGCTGACGGCTAATAGATGCACCCTAGAATTGCTGCTCTTAATTTGTAAATTGTCAAACTAAATTATATTATCGACAAGCCTTTTCATTGCGAAATTGCTATTCAGGCTAGCTAAAAATCTTATTTATTCTTTTTTCAATGTAGCATCAAGGTGAGCTAAGTTAACACAATTATCAAACATAAAGCACAATATTTTTTTCAAAGTGCGTTTATATCGACCATATCAAAGTTTTTGAAAAAAAAATTTAAAGTGCGTAATTTTTCAAAATGCGTTGTAACACTGCCCGAATGTGTCATTAACTACACCTTTTTACGAAAAAGGGGTTTAACAGTGGAAACTAGAACGCCTAAATAATAATAAGAAAATTTAGTTTGTTAACATTAAATACTTATACAAACTTTACTCCTTTTCTTACATGATTTCCAATTCTAGGCATGAATTTCGAAGATAAATCAATACAGTGTACAAGATAAAATTTTTTTCTTATAGGAGAGAGAGAGAGAGAGAGAGAGAGAGAGAGAGAGAGAGAGAGAGAGAGAGAGAGAGATTTTCTTACCAGTTGTTATAAGCAATAAAACGTCTTAGTCTGAATCCAAATTGAATTTGTTTTTAAAAACCAACATTCGAAATATTTAAAGGATTGACGAGTGTATTGTTTTATTTTTCAAACTTCCGTCTTGATTTTACTTCTCTGTAAAAACGAAGATATAATTATGATTGGAGGTTATTTTGGTTAATAAGATAATTCTATTAACATCGCAATTATCTCATGACATGCATATTCATGTCTGTCAATTGTATTGTCAGTGCTTACACGTGGGCATTTAAAAGAAATAAACAGCATTGTGAAAAAGTTCACCTGGACAGATCTTGGTTAGTCACATGATCAAATTCTGCGAAACTCGAAGAGCCCTTCGAGTTTCGCAGAATTTGATCATGTGACTAACCAAGATCTGTCCAGGTGAACTTTTTCACAATGCTGTTTATTTCTCAAAATGTTTGATCACGTACCAAACAAGTTTACATCCTGGTTCCTTTTAAACATTCAAAATACTAGTGTACAGCTTTTTGTGATATCTAAGTCTTGTTTACAAAGCATCGGAATATTCTGTCTTTGTTGCAAAGCCAATTAACAGATACATTTTTTTCATTATAACTATTTATGCACTTAAAAAATCTAATAAAAATGTTATTTCCTATAATTTGAAAAATTCCAATTATTTTGTGTATGGTTACTGTATTTAGTAGAGCTGAAGGTGCTATAATAAGCGACAATTTGTCTTCAAAAGAGCTTGAAATTGCCAGTTTTTAAATCTTTTTCTTCTTTTTGGCTATGCTGGCCAACAAAGGGGATGTTTTCATTCAGTTAATTTTAAATTCTTGACACATAATTAGTTAGTACCAAGGTGATATGTTGCACCACATTTAATGTATAGTGTTCTAAAAGAAAAACATTCTACAGAATATGACTTATTTTTCTCATATTGTGTCTGTCTTATATATTTTGTATTGTTAACTACACTTTTTTAAGGATAAGAGTTTTAAAAGTGTACACTAAAACATCTCCTAAATTAAATTAAGAAAATTTATCTTCAAGTTTGTCAACATAACTAAAGTCTTACCTATACAAATTTTGTTCCTTCTCTTCCATTATTTTAAGCATGATTTTTAAAGATATAAACACATGCATACAAGAACAAAGAACACTGTGCCGGATAATTATGCCAGTGCCAAGGTGGCATATTTGCACCCGCTTAAGCTGCATATATCGAAAAATTCAAATATGCCATATGATAGACCATTGCTTAAAGAGTTAACAACCACCTTTGTTATCATTGTATCTCACCTGTCAGGTGAGATATTTACCTTTCAAAAATAAATTCCTATAGGAAAATGATTTTTCCCATAGGAAAAACAATATTCCTATAGGTAATTTGAAATATCCTATCGGAATACAAGAACTTCCTATAGGGATTTCAATTCCGGTATGATTTATCCTATAGGAAAACTACATGTCTGAATCAAATTCCTACAGAAAATACCATTCTCCTATAGGAAATATAATTCCTATAGGACTTTTTAAAAATCCTATAGGATTGTCAATATTTCCTGTAGGAGAGTCCATTCTCCTATGGGAATTATCATTTTCCGATGGGATATTATTTTTTAAATAAATATCTCACCTGTCAGGTGAAACACACCAAAAACAAAAGTGGTTTTATACTCTCTAGACAATGGTCTATCATTTGGTATACATGGATTTTTCCGAAACTGCATCTTAAGTGGGTGCAAAAATGCCACCTTGGCACTGGCATAATTATCCGGCACAGTGTTAAAGTCTCTCTTTCGTAAAAATTGACATTTATGAGAGAGAGAGAGAGAGAGAGAGAGAGAGAGAGAGAGAGCAGTTTTTACAAACAGTTAAAATTATATGTTTTAAAACCACCACTCGTCATATTATCTCTCCGTTCAATAAAATATATGTGGTTATGTGCCTGTCGGGTTATTTTTGTTTATACACATGTAAATTCAATAACATCTCATGGCATTTATCAGAAGTTCTTAAATTGTTTTGTCAAACAGTACTTACACATGGACATTTAAGAAACATACAGCATTGTTAAAAAGTTCAATGGGACAGAACTTGATAAATCACATGAGAAAATACTGCGAAACTCGAAGGGCTTCTTAAAAAATTTGATATTGTTCCAACCAAGTTCATATCCCGGTAATCTTTCTAACATTGATGTTTATTACGTATATTTGTTACATTAAAAGTCTAAAATTTATCAATTTAAACTTAACTATAACAGTACTGTTATAGTTAAGTTTAAGTTGACAAATTTTAAATTCAGTTAACTCCCACTGATAACCGGCATAGATAACATAGCAACAAGGGCGGCGCTGGGCTACAAGATATTTTGATTAAGGAAGCGACATTTAATTAAATTTATATGAAGAAAAATGAACTGTGTATGATCTGATCCCTAACTTTCGCCAGGGGCAGGGCGCATTTTTTTTTAAAGAAAACCTTAAAATTACAGAAAACTAAACACATTGATGAAAACTTTAAAAATGAGGCAAACGATTTACATGTACGTGTATGTCCCCTTCCACACGGATGTCTTATTTTCAAATACAACTATATTCACTGTTTTAGTACAGTTCGTGAACTGTACGTTTTTGATGTTTTATACAAGGGTAAATATTTCATTTCCATAATTAAAGTTAGTTCACAAAGGTTAATGTATTGTAACTGAAAAAAACCACATCGATGACAAAGACAATAGCAAACACTAGACTTACTTTGCATCATTTGAAACTAAAAACATATCGAATGTCTTAAATGGAATAAGGGTTTTCTTTTTTGCAAAAAAGCAAATATGCTTAAAAAAACTAAATAAAAAACCACTCAAAATCTCATTTTATTCCCGACTAGCATAATATCCCTATATTATGAGTATACCAACTACTGGTTCTGTTTTACAATTTTAGCATTTTAAAAACATATGGATCCATTTTACAATTATTTTATTCGATGAATAAATCAACAACCTGTAAAAGCGCCCCCCCCCCCGGTTCTGACGCCTATGTTAGAAGCAATTGGCAAACCTTCATTATTTCATGGAAATAAAAAGATAACCTTTACAAAAGTGCTATACTTAACTAAAAAGTAAAGCTTTATCAAAAGAGGCCTTATATGTACTGACGACGAATATAACTTTATATTATTTTCATATTCATGTCCATTTGATATATTCAATATCATGCTGTAGTGATAGTAAAATGTTGCTCTTCTATTCACTATGTCAAATTTCCTTCATATCATTAGGCATATTATGACTTTGATTATTGTGAACTAAAAATCTTGTAAATGTTAAAAATTCTGAAGAATTTGCCTTTTTCAAAATTTTAATGTAAATATAAGTAATAAACAGCAATGTTAAAAAGTTCATCAGGATATGTGATATCTCATCCTCTGATAATCCCTTGAGGCTTCACAGGATTTGATCACTTGACCAACCAAGTTCATATCCCCGTGAACTTTTAAAATCGCTGTTTATTTATTTATTAAGTCTTTAGTTGATAAGAATATGCCTTGACCATTAATCAATTTTTAAATTTTACCAACTATACCATTTTAAAAGTCATTTTTAATGTTGGAACTCATTTCCTTGGACCCCTGTAGTTCTTAATGTTTAAATACGTACGTCTCATCTTATAATTTCTTCACGACACTAGTATATGTCTTCTTAACACATGCGTATAATTTACAGGAATAAAAATATTATTTTACCATATTTAGTTTTACTTGTACTTGTTCAAACTCTTATTAAAACCTTAAGAAAAACAAATGCAAATGACTTGTGCCAGCTCTTTTATTCCAACCAATGACTCAAATTTTAAAATTTATACATTTTAAGACAAATCATCTTTCAAATTGTTTAACTCTTTGACCAAATTCATATTGTCAAAGAGTTTAGCCTATAAAACCATTGTGATATTCAAAAACATGCTAAACCGTATCTTTCAATACGAATGAATGCTAAATGTACGTCAACACTCAAATATATAGTATCAAGGAAGCACATTTTTAACGTTACATGTACATGTAATTGTTGTGTCTCAAACATACTTTTAAATTAATTCTTCAAACCATGCACTGGGATATAATACATTGATTATCAGTAAACCGTTTTAATACAGTGTGACTATAACTATAGGCATTGCATGCAAGTCTAAAATTCATTCTTTTTATCTTCGTTAATTTGCAATGGAATAATTATTGCATTGATGAAATATACAGATCCTGCATTGTAGAAATGAAATGTTTTAAAACGAAACAGCATGTTATAAATTGTTCTTTTGATTTACAAATCACTCAAGAAAGAAATAGCTGCAACAATCGTATAACATGATTGTATGAATAAATGTAAATGAGACGGGCAATCAATAAAATTAAAAAAATGAAATTGTTAAAAAGGATTTTCACATTATCATACATGCAGATTAAGATTTCGGTGAGCTTAAAATGACACCCATATAATGATTACGGGAGAATCAAATCTGACCTCTTCGCATAGCATAGCATGAAACAGGTCTTTATGTCTAGCGTGGTCCTTGCAGCCGGTGAAACGGACAAGGCTAAATGGCTAGATTCCCTCAAATCGGGAACAGTTCTCCTTATACCAAAAAAAATATATAAAAACAAAATGCAAACAAACAAGGAAAAAAATACACACACACACACCAAAAAAAATCCCACATAAAACAATAAGCATAGAGTTTACCACTGTAATAAAATCTGTAATAAAATCTGTCTTGGTAACGAATACTTCCTGCGGGATTTACGATATGACTAATGACTAAACTACATGTACTATGATAATAGTTAAGAGATTGCGACCGTGTTTAGTTCATTGGACAGTCTTGTTAGCCTCCACTACTCCTGAGACTGAGTTGACGGCTGAGACCAGTTATAGTACGTGTACGAGGGAGTGAAATCTAATTGACCTTGCGTGTGTCTGCCGTCTTCTCCAGTTCTGATGTTTGTAGATCCCTTTATGTACTCGTTGTACGATGGCTCAACTGCAGCATTAAAAAAACAAACCAAGAATTTTATGTAGCTTTTCAGTGTGTTTTGGGGGCGTGTGATTTGCGTATGGATTTCAATAAAAAATGTTAAAATGTATAAGATGTGACATAGTACTTCCGGTCAACAGAACTTTTGAAACTATACACCATTTAATTCTGATCTATCCTTGCTCCTATATGCAATATCAACATGAGACTGATATAATGATAAAATATCTATTTAATTAATACTTAAGGGCTTTAGTTTCCTCCTTTTGTTAAAGCTAAATATGTGAAGGTTAATCAAATCAGAAAAGAGATCAAACGAGATCATTTTGTATCATTAATTACCTTAACGCAGCGTCTCTGCATACAAAAAAGTGGTTGAAAGCAGATTCTGGACATGCAAAACTAGTGTTTAATGTCACTATTTAATTTGTGTCTTCATTATTAAGAACAATGGAAATATACAGTCGCATAAGACATACGCGTAGCAACTTTGGAGGGTGCCGATGGAATTGCAGAAAGCATCTGCTGGTACCGTTGAACAGCCGACTGCAGAGGAATTGTTCCTATGATGATGTCCACTTTGACACCAATTGGTAATGAAGGTCCCGAGGGCGATATCATCAGCTAGAATATTAATCATCAGTACCTGATAATATTATACATGTTTATATCCATATACTTATGGCTTTGTTTTAAAAGGACATGGTCAGATTTAAACCTTGAAATTTCTCTTCAACATTCAAAATGTTAACAAAAACATGACCCGAGCTTTGTTTACATAACAAAGAATTGTGAGTTCTTGCAAAAACGTGATATTTTTCTACACCTATCTTCCGCCAAAAATATAGTCTTTGTTAAATTCTAAACTTGGATTACTTTTTCTATGCCATGTTGTATGATAGTAAAAAGAAAGAAAAATATGACACTTTATTTTCCTTTTATTTTGATTTAATGAACATTTAACCAAATTTACTTTTAACAAGTCGAAAGACTAGAAAAGACTCCTTCCTTAGCCAAAATCATGAACATACACCTTTATTTAACGTTTTTACGTTTAAAATTTACTTCAAAGACTTCTCATACAATACTTATTTACAGGAAATAAAACAATGATTATGACAAAAGCGATGCAATTGATTCTCTAAAATGACTATTCTAATAGATTGAGCTGTCTTACAAACTTCTTGAAGTTGACAAGGATAGTTTTACCAATATATAGTATTCAACTTTAATGTTTGAGCAACAAGGAAGGAAAGAGGGGGGTACAGGGGGGATTATGAATCTGTCTCCAGTCCATACATCATCTTCCCCTGGGGGTACGTCTCGGTATGGAAGGGTGTTGAGAATATCATACGTTTTGTCAACGAGATCCCCTGCCATAAAAGTGGACACCTAAAAATATCAAGTAACATCAGAATAACCCGAAGTGCCAGCAAAAGAAACCACTTAGTTTAAACTTAACAGTACCTTAATTATTTACAATTATATCATATAAAAATAAAAAAATACAAACTTACAGCAAGAATCCATCGGCAAACATACGTACAGTTAAGTGTATATATTTATATATTAACAGAAATCTTGGAAATTCTAGATACAATATGTTACTGGAACATTCTGGACGTACACGGAATTCAAGAATGTTCTTTAAAAATGGTAACACCTGTTGACCACTCCAGAATACCTGTATTCCAGAAGTTTCTCAATTTATATATAGATAATAAAACAATACAAACACACTTCAACTACACACCCTCACTACACATCAAACATGATATTGTGTTCTTAATGATTTTTCTTCAATGAATTTGAAAAGGCGTCGACAGATAAACAAAATCTCAAACACTGTTTGATTATCTTTCACTGCTATTTCTATCACAGTCATACAGAACACGCGCGCGCGTACGTTTTTTTTTTTTTTTTTTTTACCGGATATTGTTGATAACATGACAAATGGCCAATTTACATGTTCTAGTATATGGCGGCATCTTTCTGCTATCAATATAACTTTAGGTCAACATAATTATTGTCTCAAGTCACGAGTGCTCTCAATAAATCAAGATAACTTTTTTGTTATTTCGACAAATTCTCACTTTTAAGTTTTTTCCTCAAATCATGATAACTTAGTTTACATCAATATCTGTACTCACCTGCATCAACTTTTTGCATTTTCCCTGGGCTGCCTACAATCATGCCTGGACTTTTGAGAATACCCCTGTGGTATCACATAGCGCACAAGAATACTTCCGTGCATTTTAAAAACCGTGTGTTTTTGCCTCAAATAATTATTTAAAGCCTGCGGTCTTAGAATGTCGGATTCAATTAAAATTTGCGTAAAATGTGATAGAGACATTACCGTTATTGGTGATCACTCAGTGTGCTATAGACACAGAGTTTGTAACGAAGCATTTCCATGCGAAGTTTGCAGGAACTGGTTAGAGGAAAAACGGACGGTTATCAAAAAGATGATTCAGCGAAAGAATACAGAAGCGAGGAGAAAATCGGCGACAACGCGAAACCTTGAAGTTCCATTATGTGTGTGTGTGTATGGGGGGGGGGGGGGGGGTGGCAATCTGAATCGTTCAGATAGTCGTCTTTACTACGGGACACGTAGCTGTATCAGAAAATATCTCTCCGATAGAAACAAGGCAAAATGGCGGCGATTGGAGGCAGGGTTCAGTACCTCCTCAAGTATATAATTTTCCGCTTTTCATGTTGGGAAATTTCGAAGCCTAATGGCAACAATATCAAAAGAATTGCATGAGAAATTTAATTGACGCTAGAATTTAAGAGTTTGTTCAATTTCGAGTTAACAATAAACTGGTGCTATAACGTCTGACGTTCGTTCAGACTGGGCCTGTAACAGGTTCGATTGATTTCAACAGTCAATGATCGAGAGAATCGGGTGACGATAATCTGGTAAGCCACAGAAGTGAAACTAATCAAGTCTTTAGCAATTCACTTAATGATGTAGTTGAAGAGGATAATTGTTCAGACTTTGATAACTCTGTCTTGGGTTCAGTGCATACGCATAACCTACTCTAATGGTTCATGCATGGTAAACTGGAAAATTTTTGTTAAAAAAGTGTCAATGGAACTGAACATGAATAAAATTGAAGTTTCTGAAACTCAGAGCCGAGACTTCAAATCCTATATGTCAGATCGTTTGATGAGGACAAAATAATCTACCCCACAACAGGCTTAGCGTATGGATGGGTACATTTTAAACACATTGACAGATGTTGATGAAGAATTCATCATCCAGAATGCACAAGCAAAAAGGTGCAGTTCGGACTTATAAAGCGTCAGATAATAAAAATTCTGACTTTGACAAGTACTGCCGCATCTTGATGGCAACATTGATGATAGCAGTTTTACAACAGGGAGGAAAGGAAACAAAAATTCCAACCGTGTCCGCATCCCTATATTGCATTCACACATCAGTGATTTATAGAATATAGATCAAGGATCTCGACTTCTTTTAAGAGTGTTTATATATGCCTCACTAAATACGTCATATTTTGATAATGTTGTATCTAATGAGGACAAAACAGACGCCCTCCAAGCTTTGATGCAAGTGTTCAAGTCGATGGCTTATGTTACTTTTCATATACATGTATTAGTGGGCGCAGTTGCAGCACGTAAATCAATTCACATTGAGGATTTGGCTTTTAAAAACAAAAAAAAACAAAAAAACAAAACTGAAAACAAACTTCTTGTACAGACAACTCTGAATCCTACACTGTTTTTTTGGAAGTATTTTAACATTCTTCACTCAAGTGCAGAAAGTTTGCGTGCTGCTAAAGACACGCAGCACCCGAGAGGTGCAAAGCAGATGGATGGTTCATCCCTAGGCCTCAGTTTTGCAAGGAAAAGAGAGAGAGAGATAAGTCGGCGAGTACCTCAGAGCCAGAAGAACATCCTTTGCAAAGAAGGGAACGTTTGCTTCGGAAAAGACTACTCGAGAAAAAGGACAGTATTTCAGTTCAGATGTTCAACTCATAACTTTAAACAAGATCGTTCGGGGTTATGACGGATCGATTAGAGACTCGCCTCAACTTGCAAAAATCAGCTAAAGTAGGCTGTCGGATCATTTCTTACCACAGGGAGTGGATGTTAATTACGTTCAACGATTTGATTTTTAAAATAGTTCAGGAAGGACACAAACTTGTGTTCACAAAACATCCTTCAAAGAGAGGAGCAAGAATAACAAATGTACAAAATGTTGCCCAAAGACATTGTATTTTAGAAGAAATAGAAAGTTTATTAGGAAAACATGTCATTGAGATTTTCAAGACACAGGATGGTCAAAGTTTTACACCGCCTTTTTTGTTGTTACCGTCTAATTATCAATAATTATTTGAAACCGTTCAATATATTTCTCCAAAATCAACACCTTAAAATGGAATCTCTAAGGTCAAAAATATAGGCTCTGAATAAGAGAGACTGGGTCGCATCTAAAGGAAGCTTATTTACATTTCCCGATTTATCCAGAAGACAGGAAATACCCCAGTCATTGATTTAATGGCAGCCTGTAGAGATTTGATTTCTTTTGCCAGACTCAAGATGCTTACAGTTCAGTTCCTCTGTCTCAGTGGCGTCCACATGTGGACAAAACTGTGGACAAAACTAGATCAGATGATGATTCAAATCGACAGTTTTCTCAACCCACATATTCGCTGGTGGACAGAAATTAAAGAAGGAATGTTCTGGCAGGGATATCTATTCTGGAGCTTCTAAGGAGATGTAACCGTGTGGACGGATGCATCAACATACGGTTGGAGAGCCCACCTAGAGGATAACAATGTGCCCGGTGAATGGACAGTGATATAACAGTCATCACATACAAATATCTTGGAATTATGAGCACGTCACTTCAGGGACAATGTCAATCACAGACTTACAATCACAAGTCTTACTAAGGACAAAAAATTCAACAGTAGTGTCTAACATCAATCGCCTGGGGGATAGGGGGCAAATTCTGTAGTCCTGTGCGTGATGACATGGAGGATTCTGCATTGGTGTCTCCATTTTGGGATACAGCTCAAAGCAGCTCACGATTCGGGAAAAAAGGGATGTTATAGCTGATCAGTTTTCAGGGGGCGACAAATTCCCAAGAAAACGGGATGGAGTCTCACACAAGAGATAGTTCATAAGATTTTTCGAGTTTTTCCCGCTCTGGCAACAAAGGGGAAACCGGAAGCAAACGGTATTTTAATTTCTGTTCCCAGATCCTTTAGCATGAGGATACAATGCATTAGCTGTAGATTGGACAGGAATGTATGCGTATACATTTCCTCCTCCCATATTAATTCCGAAGGTATACAGGAAAGTGGAACTGGAGTCGTGTGTTCTTCTTCTCATAGCTCCGTTTTCACCAAAACAGTCATAGTTTTCATACCTTATACATATATTGGTAGACATTCCAGGGGAACTTCCTTCCAATTATAAAGGACTTGTCGGCTCAAAAAAGAGGACAGTTCATTCATCCAAGTCCAGAAAGTCTATATCTGGCGGTTTGGAAAATTTTAAATAACAAAAAACGGAAATTAGATTTTCTGAGAAAGCTGGATCATTTATCTTCAACTCCCGAAGACAGTCAACAAGAAAAATGTATGATGCTAGAATACTAATCTACAAAGAATGGTGTGCCAAAAACCAAAAGAATTCAGTTGAGTCCACTATAATAACTGGGTTACAGGTCAGCAATGGCATCAATACATAAGGGTTGAAGCAATAGCTCTGTCAGTAACAACGTTGATCTATCAAAATTAATAAAGAAAATCTACGATTCTCAACCAAATGTAAGACCATTACTTCCTTATTGGGATTTGCCAACTGTCATTTGGAAGTTGTGTGACTCCCGATTAGAGCCGTTAAATCGTATGAAGAAATGAAGTTCCTACGTGTTCCTTGTAGCTCTGACGATTGCATCAATAGTAAGCAAAATTCAAGCTCTTTCAATTTGAGAGACACATTTACGTCTTGAACGCAATGGAATACGTTAGTTACCATATATACAGTTTTTGGACAAAAGTCAGAGATTAGGAAAGCCATCGAAACCAGAGTTTAATACCTTTGTAACAGACAATAAGAACTTGCTTTTGTGTCCTCGTCGAGCACTTAAAATATACAGAAAAAGTGATGAAAAGTGTTTATTCTTGACTTACGTATCACACTCACAAAAAACAACATCCAAAAGATGGATTGTGTCACTTGTAAAATGTGTGTATAAACAGAACAGTAAAACTTTATCCCATGCGTGCGCATGATACTAGACGATTGGCAGCTACATGGGCCAATTTCAATTGAAAAACATTTGAAGATATTCTACTGAGCTCGTTCGACAACAGAAAAAACCTACATAAGAGATGTTCCTCAAGAAGAAGCTTGGTTTGCCAAGTCTCCAGTCTTTGATATATCGAGATGGGCGAAAAGGTAAGAACAGAAATATAATACCCGTTTGGGTGATAGCATTCTTTATCTTACTATTATACGATAGTAATCGTAATCTCCCGCCCAGTATTTCTGCTACCAATTTTGCAAAAAGCTGTTTCAGGTAAGTACAGATATTGATATAAAGTGGATATTTTTAAAGGTAAACCCCCTGGTTAAGAGATATCGATATTTACCTACATCACTCACTCCTTTTCGTTTGGGCTCTAATTGTCTGGGCCTTCACAAAACTTCAGGCACGATCGTATGCAGCCCGGGGAAATGTAAAGTTGATGCAGGTAAGTATAGATATCTCGTAAAAAGGAGTTTTACCTTTGGAAAGCTCCATTTTGAATAGACATGATAACAGTGAGAACTAATCAAAATAACATTAAGGATATTTTTAATTGTCAATTTGTTAAATGTTAATTGTTGAGTTATGTGAGCCGAAAGTGATGTGGATGGCAGAAATATGCAACCATGAATTTAAAATAAAAGTTTGTACCTACCATATACAGCCGTGCACGAACTCCACATACACGACTGGACTTGTTTACGATATAGGCATCAAAGAAGACAGATTCTCCGGGAACATACCCGATTCGGTTGAGTCTTAGTGTTGCCTCTATGGGTCCCGATTTACAACACAGGCAACACACGTTCGTTTCTACTGAATTCCCTGCTTCGCGCTAAAATAAGATACAATATAGCACTATTTAAAAACTGAATTTCTAGTAAATCACTGCAATACCTTCTTTATAAAATTTTTACAGCTGCTTACATCGGCCAGTGGCAGCTTGTTGAGATCTAGTAAACCAATTACTGTAAATGCACGTTTTGTGTGGTCATTAAAACTCCAACTCCTGTCTATTGTGCCCTTCGCGATGTAGCGGACGTGCCCATGTTCGCCCTCTAAAGAAGACGGTATTTCCAGAGGTAACACAAAGGAGAAAGGAAACGTGTGAAGTCCTGGTTTCAGAATATATTCATCACGGTCACCTAAATCTGTAGTAGAAAGTGATAAAACTTTCAAAAAATGGCTCCACAACGTTAATTTTGCTATTTCGGATTTCAATGGCTGTTTAAATCATTACAAAATTACCCATGGCTATAACAGAAAATGTGTTGTCAAAGTATTCTTCCTCTGATTCGCATTTCCGTCTTTGATTGCCAACTGCAATGTCAACATAAACATAGGCCTCTCCCAAAAATCTCAATTTGATATCTGAAAAAGCCAAAGCTTCGATTTACAAAATGTATGTACAATACATATCTTAACTTACTGTCAAGTAACCGAGAATGCGCTGCATATTATTTCAATGAGCATACGCTGCATACTAGTATTATTGTTCAAATTTTTGCGTTCCTGAGCTGGACAAATTAAAACAGTAAAAAGCGTTCTTTGGCGATTCATGCGGTATCTGAAGCCAGAGATATTGGGAAAAACATAACCAACAATGACTCATCCAAGACAAGCATTTTATTTTTATATATTTTTTTCTTTCTTTAATCATAAAAAAGTTAAAGTAAATAAACTATTAAGTGTTAATGCACATCAGTACGTTAGATAAAAAAAGCCACATCGTCTTTTTTGGAAATTTGCGCCTGACATCATCATGATTTTTTCGTGCAGTCTTGGGATTTTTCATAGGCTGCTGAAGGTTTAGACCGATTGATAAACTGGTGAAAACCGGATCCTGTAGATTTCAGTCCTGTCAGTTTCTATACAGCTGTGAATTACAATCAATTTTCGTAAGAGATAGAGGGAATCTTACTTAGTGGATGTAAATTTTTAACCAATAAATTGCTTTCTTTGGTGATTCATGTGGGATATGAAGGTGGCGACATTGCACAAAAAATACTTATAATCAGACTTAACTCAATATGAGTTAAGTCCAGTTATTGAGACAAATAGAAATCTAGCTGATCCAAGAAAGATTACTATCAATTACTAGTACCTCTATTGGTTTCACGTGTATAATTTAGAGTTATCGTTCCTAGTTCAACGCGCAATCGTTCATGCGCAACAGTCATCTTCCTTTTCGGATTTCGCCTTCAAGCGGTAGTTCGATCATTCCCAATCCCCAACAATCAGGATCCATCCATCCTTAAATATTGCCAAATACCAACAAAGTTCGTTCCTTTCCGCCTTAAAATGTTGAGAGCAAGGAAGTCTAAGAGGAATTTATCGTCCCCATATGCGGCGTCCAATCCAGCGGCCTCAAGACTAGGACGTGGTTCGAGAACTCAACCGCAACCCCAACCTGCTTTGTCCACCCCTGAGGCTCCTGTACAACCAGTGGAAATGTCGGTGCCAGATGTCGCCATCTCCACGCCCGCCAATCAGCAAATTCAGTACCTGCAACTTCAGGTACTGTTTTACCCGCAAGCAGCAATGGTATGTTGTCATCTGCTATTGCTACAAACCCAACACCCCTTATCAGCGTTTCAGACAATCTTGGTAATTTTGTTCCCCAATCCATTAAAGAAAAAATTTGGTCCAAAGATTATATTGATCTAGCCAAACTTTTGCGCACCGACCTTGATACTGACAAGCCAGACCAAAAATTTTCAATTGTCGACGGTCAGTCAATTATGTCTCCAAAAACAAATTCCAAGAAAATCACAACAGTTGATTCTTAGACTAATGCATTTATAATTTTTTCCAGCATTGATTTGTTGAGACACCCTGCCAGACATTCAGGGCATCCTAAAGTACATTCAAACTATCAGGTTAGGGGCCAGCAGAAATCCAAATGCAAGTTGGTTGGAGTATGATAAACAGTTTAGGCTAAAAATCTCCACCAACACATCTATCACTTGCGGTTCTGTAGACGCTGAGCTATGGCTTATGTATATGTCCAATCCAGCTTAGCCCATAACACTCAATCAAACTCAAAAATGTTACGACTATAATTTCAAAGGCTCTTGTAGCAGACAAACATGTCTCTACCAACATTTGTGCATGTACTGCCAAAAAAATCATCCTCGCATACATTGCTGGTCATCGCAATCATCTAGCACACGACATACCCCCACTCAAATAAACCAACCAAACAACTCTCCCTTTCATCCCAACTTGCACCAGCTACCCCTCCGCCCACGCCAAACATTTCAAGCCAGACAAAGGTTTATGGGACCTAGGTTCAACTCCAGTTAAGATTGAAATTAGGCAAAGTTATTTGGATAATTACCCTGACAAAGATACTGCTGAACACTTATCACTTGGTTTCCGTACTGGTTTTCATTTTAAGGCTTCCTCTGAAACCCAAGAATATGAAATCAGCCCAGGTTCATGTTGCTGAACTACTTGCTATTATCAATAAGGAAATAAGTCTTGGGCGCATGTCAGAACCTTTCAACAATTTACCAATGTTCAATCTTAGATGTAATCCTGTAGGTATTCTTCCTAAAAAAAGATGGGGGTTGGAGATTAATTACAAACCTGTCTGCCCCTACTTGTAACAGTGTCAACGATTTCATTGACCCCGCATTATGTTCAGTTTCGTATGCATCCTTCGATCAAGCAATAACTATGATCAGTTCCTTGGGTAAAGCTACATTGTTATGTAAAATGGACCTGTCAAACGCCTTTCGCTTACTGCCAATTCACTCTTCGGATTTCTGTCTATTGGGCATGTGTATTGAAGGTAAATAATATTTTGACAAGTGTATGCCATTTGGATGTGCCATAGCATGCTCTACATTTGAAAAATTCTCATCATTCCTTCACTGGGTACTAGCTAAGAGCTGCAATAGTCCAAACATTATTCATTACCTTGACGACTTCCTGTTTGCGGGTAGTAGGGACACATCTCATTGTACCCAGTTGGCAGAGTCTTTTCAAACATTGTGTCAACAGTTCGGTATACCTCTCAATTCTAGCAAATTTGAGGGCCCTTCTAGCAACTAACTTTCCTGGGTTTGGGTATAGACACTGTTACACAAACTATTTTCATCCCAACCCATAAATGCTCTGAGCTTCAAACTGCACTAGCATCACTCCTTCAATCGAAAAAGGTTACCTTGAAACAAATGCAATCACTCTGCGGCTCACTTAATTTTTTTGCTAAGGCACTTCCTGGTGGCAGGGCATTTTGTCGTCGCTTTTATAATGCTACTATTGGCATAAAGAAATCACATTTTCTAATTAAAGTGACCCATGCAATTAAGGAGTATGCTAGAATATGGATCCAGTTTCCCTGAGTTAGCCTGGTCCAGTAATGATGCACTCAATCTTTTCACTGACAGTTGTGGTTCCTGTGGTGGGGGTGCATTTTTTAACAATCACTGGACAGTAATTAAGTGGCCCAACTCATGGTCACTTGAAGTTTGCAGAGACATTACATTCTTGGAGCTTGTACCAATAGTTGTTGCAATCTGGTTATGGCAGGATTACTTTGTAAGCAAAAAATTAATCATAAATACAGATAATTTGGCATTATTCCATATTATCAATTTCCAAACAAGTAAATCACACCGTGTCATGCGCTTACTCAGGCCGCTAGTGTTAATTTGCATAAGTCGCAACATTCAAATAAAATCTGTTCATATTCCTGGGTATTATAGTTCTATAGCAGACTCTATCTCTCGTTTTCAGTGGGCAAAGTTCAGAACACTTTTTCCGAATGCAGACATTCAGCCTACACAGATACCGACGGAATTATTCAACCTCTTAGACCCCACGTAGATGCGATTTTATCTGCTGCCATAGCAAAAAACACAGCTGATACATACCATCGCGGTCTCGAGTCATTTGGTATATTTCGTAATAAATTTTCCTTGCAGTTACTTTGGCCACCACCAGTCCACCAGTTAGTTAATTATATTGCATACTTAGCATCAAACTCCATTTCATATTCAACTGCAAGATGTTATATTAGTGGTACAAGCTATCAGCTCCAATTGCAAGGCCACACTGACCATACAAAAACATTTATCGTCAAAAAGATGCTTGAGGGAATGCATCGCTTGAATCCCTCCAAAGATATTAGAGCACCAATAACTTTACCCCTGTTAGGCCAACTTGTTACTGCATTGTCTTCAGTTTGTGCTAACTCTTCTGAAACTACACTGTTTGCAACCGCATTTGAACTAGCCTTCTTTGCATTGATGAGAGTGAGTGAATTTACTGTGTCGAGAAGGAATGCAGTGGTGTTACTTGAGACTGACATTCATCTATTAGACTGTGAAATCAAGGTTCAGATTAAGGGCTCTAAAACTGACCAACTGGGCAAGGGTGCCACAATCCAAATACCACAATCCACAATACCAAACACACAAACAACAACATTATTTACTTATTTGAATCAATACCTATCAATAAGACCTAATGTTTCAGGCCCATTCCTCTGCCACTTGAATGCAAAACCCATAACATCATATCAGTTTACTTCAATCCTACACAAAACAATAAAATTCATTGGTCTGGATACCACATCTTTTAAATCCCATTCATTTCGCATCGGTAGCGCAACGCATATGTTTCTACAGGGTATACCTGAAGAAGAAATTAAGATCAAAGGCCGTTGGAAATCAAATGCCGTTTATTCATACATTCGAATATAAGTACCTTGCAACACAAATACTGTTTTCTAATAGTATGCTAAGTTTGCAGGTACCCCTACTACAGTATGGATAATGGGTTCATCCTTGATCTGCTACGCCTATCAGTACTCATTTACCAATTACAAAAATCAAGACCTACATCTGGAGCCTCACAATATTTCCATAAGGTGGTTTGGCAAGAAAGGAATGGTGTGGGAGATCGTTGAGCCAGGCTTTCGTGATCCAGTCCAACAGTTCTAATCCAGATGTACTAATGATTCATTGTGGGGGTAACAGTATTGGTACTATGTCCTTGCGTCGCCTTCAAAAATACATGAAACTGACAGTTGCCAATATTCACTCTATGTGGCCAAATTGTAGAATTATTTAGTCTCAGATCTTGCCAAGAACATATTACGGTCATATGTTCTCGCACATAGCAGCAGAAAGAGCACGCGTTAGGATCAACAGTTCCATGTCAAACTTTGTCATTGCTAGAAATGGGGGCTATATCAATTACCCAGATTTAAAAAATTGCAACTCAAATTTATACCCTGATGGCACTCATCTCTCTGATTGTGCTCAAACTTTATTTTTGAATGGTATTCAATCTGGCTTGTACAAAATATTGCTTGAAAACCTTGACACTTTTCCTCCTTTACATTCATGAAGCAGTTTTTGTCATTGCATGAGCAAAATTTGCCCGCTTGTGGCGGATGTCCGCAAGCATCAAGCAAGTCATCTTGATGCTTTCGTACATAAGGCCGAATTTTGCATGAAGCCCCACCGCAGATTCTGTTTATTTCCAGTGTCTCTGGCCAATAATATGGGCTTCCGTCATTTTGTCATTGTCATTGTTTTTCTACGTCATATACTATTGAAAAAGTCGGCATAGACCATTGTGCATAATACATTGACTGACATTGAATTTTTGTCATTTAACCATATTGAACATATATCAAACTTCATTGATCATCTTTGTTGTGACTGTTGTTTAGCCATTGATACCTCAAATCATTGTTCATTGAAGTCTTATTCTACATATTGTATTCTTTGCCATTTAGTATACTACTAAAGTAAAGCCATAACAAAAACTGTCAACAGACGTGTTTGTTATTCTATTCTGTTGAAATAATTAACCCGCGTTAGCGGGATGGTAAATTTTTTCTGCATGAATCACCAAATAAAGCTTCTTATTGTTTATATTTACATCTTCATTTTGAGAAATTAATAAAGTGATTGTAAAAAGTAAGTAAAATAAACTAAATTACTGTTAATGTACATCAGTACGTTAACTAAAAGAAAGAGCCAAATCGTGTACTATGGGACTTTGAGTCTGGCATTATCATGATTATTTCGTGCAGTCCATGATTATTGTTAGGTCGCTGTAGGTTTCAATCAATCGATAAACAGGGTGTGCAGATTTCAGTTCTGAAGCTTTTATAGAGCTATATTTACATCTACCAAGTATGATTCCCAGTATTTCTTACGGAAACTTATAGGTAATCCATAGCTCTATAGTAACAGCCAGACTGAAATCTACACGCCCCTTATATCGATTGGTCGAAATCTACAGCGGCTGAAACTGACAAGAAAATGACAGGACAGATATCGAGACGCCCTGTTTATCAATTGGTCCAATCCTATAGCGACCTAGGAAAAATTATCATTTTATCATTATAACATTTATATAGCGCTAAATATAATAAAATTACTCTAAAGCGCTTTACATAATAAGTTAAAACTACACAATGAGCATACACAAATAAAACTGAGTTATAATAGGCATATAAATCTATAAAAAGAGGTTTACATATAGAAACTAGGCTAAACAGTTTTTTAAATATTCATAAAACATTTTTAGCACAGATTGAAGACTGACGATCTATTTAAACTGATAAAAGAGTCAATTATAAAACGCTAATTTAAAAAGATGTGTCTTGAGTGACTTTTTAAAACTGGTCAGATTTTCTTCGAGTCTTAAAACTGCGGGAAGACTGTTCCAGAGTTCAGCTGCACTGACATCGAAACGCCGATTTCCATAAAATTTGGTACGTGCCTTGGGCTTAACCAGAAATCTCGAGTTCTGTGATCGAAGTGATCTTGATGGAAAATATACATCAATAAGGTTATGAATGTATGCCGGTGACTTCTCTTGCAAAGCCTTGAAAACAGTCAAAACTAGTTTGTATTGAATTCGAAATTCCACTGGCAACCAATGAAGAGCAACCAGCACCGGTGTGATATGATCATGCTTCTTGGTTCTTGTTATTATTCTGGCAGCTGTATTTTGAATTCTCTGTAGCTTTGACAAGGAGCTGGAGCCCAACCCATACAGCAATGCGTTTCCGTAATCAAGCCTTGATGTGACAAGGGAGCACACTAACGTAAAATCACGGATTGCACGAAATAATCATGACGATGTCAGACTCAGTCTCACAGGAGACGATTTTCTTTAAGCCAACTTACTTACGTACATTAACAGTTATTTAGTTAATTTTACTTACTTTTCCTAATCAATTTATCAATTAGCTTAAAGAAAGGTGTTAATATAAACAACAAAATGCTTTCTTTGATGATTCATTTGGGTTATGAAGGTAGTGATCATTGCAGAAAAAAATTACATAACCTGCGTTAGCGGGTTATGTATTTTTCTGCAATGTCACTACCTTCATCTGCCGAATGAATCACCAAAGAAAGCATTTTATTGTTTAAATGAACTAACTAAAGTTTCCGTAAGAAATAAAGGGAATTATGCTCGGTAGATGTAAATATAACGCTATATATGAACGATTAATCTTCATATTCAAATTCAATTTTAAATTTTAGTCTTGAGGTCTTTACCTCTCCTTGATTTGTTAATACCAACTGGAAATACGTGTATCTTTCATATTAGTTATCAAAATTTCAAGTCTGCTTTTTACCATTGACTTTTGTTTCAGACTCCAGGTCCACAATCACCTTCCCATTGACTGGCTGACCAGGAAAATAAATTGCCTGTGGATTGTCAAAGTCAATCCGGAAACACCGCAGCTTCTTTCCCATTTCCAATCTACAAATAAAATGGACACCGTACTCTTCATAGATTTCGAAAGGGGGAAAACACCATTAAAAATAGAAGAAATACTATATTTACTCAGCCAATTGAGTCTCAAATGAAAAGCACGTGTAAAGAAGTCCACGCAAATTTCACGTGAGTTTAACATGAAGTTCGCGTGAAGTGAAATTTACGTACTTTTGTAAAAAAAAAAAAACAAAAACAAAAAAACCTGTATGATCAAAAATTACACATGATGAGGTCTACTATTAATAGTGTCTTAATTTTGAGCTTGCTACACCTCGGCGACCTGGTCAAAGTTTGTGGAGCAGTTCCTGTTTTTACTAAACCTTTCCCCACCAAACTTGCATTGATTGTGCATTTTGGTATACTTATGAACTTAAGAGACTTGTCCAATACTGGAGGACGTTACGGGTTTTGGAGAAGGTTGAGTTTTTTGGGAAGGTGCCCTTTGATAACAAATCTAAGTCAGGTCGTTACTCCACTAAACTGGCATGAATTGGGGAATTTTATGATGAATTTATACAACTGAGAGACTTAAATGTTCATGGTCATTTCCCCCCAAAATTTCTATCTAAAAGCTTAGCGCAGTGGGTAAGAGGGTTCACTACAGATCTGTAATGACTGTACTTTTATCCACATTAATATCAACAGATGTCCCATACCATCTTAAGATTTATAAAGTATAAAATTGGCCACGTCATCCACCCTTTAAAGGGACCTAGACACAATTTAAGACACAAACTCGTTTTTTATGTTTAAATACTTTACTTGTGCATTTTGAATAATTAATCAAAATTTTTGAAAGATAGAAGTCAAGTTGCAAGCAAGATACAGATAAAAGAATTGTTTTTTATGTAAACAATGTTCCAGTCTTCAATTTAATTTAAATGATGTTTTAGTAAGAAATGTCGATTTCTTTTAGAAAATGAATCATGGCAAACAAGACAACTTATTCAATATGTTCCTAAATACTATTACCAACAAAATAATGAAACATTTGATTGAAACTTAAACCAACACTTTGCAAAAAAACATATAACACGACTCGAACTTTGTTTTCCAAACAAACAACTTCAAAATTGTATCATGCTTGTAACTCGAAATTTGACTTTCAAATTTTGACAAACCAATGAAAATACTAATACTGTATACGGGGTTATTTTCGCCCCTCTACACTTGCCCATCTTGAATCCGCCCATACACTGTTGTGTTTTGAAAGAAATAATTGAGACATTGGAATTCGCCCAGTCTTAAATTCGTCCAGTGACAACAAGGGCTAAAGGGACGAAAAAAATGAGTGCGAATATTTCCCTGTATACAGTATATTATGACCCATCCTAGACATCAATATTGGAAATTGTTTTTTTTAAAAATGAGCTCAAATTGTGTGCGTTTTGAATAATTGACCTGAATGTTGGAAGTCAAGTTACAAGCAATGCACAGAGGAAGGAATGTATTGTAATATTATGTTTAAAAAGTTCAAGTCTTATACATGTATTTGTTACCAAATTATGTTTCAGCAAGACAGCATTTCTTCGAGATAATGACTCGTGGCATAAAAGTTAATGAACTCAACATGTTCATATATAATATTGTTAACCAAAAAATCGGATTGAAAGTTATGCCAAAACACATATGTAAAACATAACAAGTCTCTGTATCTTGCCTGTAACTTGGTATTTGACTGTCAAATTTTGACAAAAAATACCCATATCACCTAGTATACTAGACATTAAAAATGGAAAAATAAAATGTGACAAATTAGGGCTCAAATCTTGTCTAGGTCCCCATTAATGCTAATATATTGCCTCAGTCACTCACAAATTTATCGTGATCCTGCCAGCTTTTATTTCTTCTTTTAAAATGCCCTATTTGAAAATTTGATAGTTTGTTCAAACATCTTATGTATCTGGATATACATGTATGCGTTTTTTCATTGCTGATTTTAGCAGCTATCTGTTACATGCATATAGGTCTTTCAAGTAAAATGCATTATTTATCCACCCCGCTTACTCTTGTATGCTTCTATCCTTTTTGTACTCTCTAATTGAAAAACCACATTTTTGACATATTTTTCAAAAGCAGTTTTAAAAGTAGCTGGATATTTATATTTGCAAAATACGCATATCCCTATTTTTCTCAGAAATCAATCATTCCAGACTTAGTGAAAACGATGTGACACTTATGAACATAATTACCTAAATATACATATATAATGTCCAAAGCATTAAAAAAAAAAAGTATCCTTTCTTCCCTCCCCCCAAAAGAGTCATTGACAGTTCTTTTGCTCATATTGTGCCCCTTAAATTTATTTCTTATTTATCATCAACTACACAATGTAGATTAATTATACAAAGGTTGCTACTTTTCTTGGATGGTTTTTAGTTTTAAGCATTTTTTCTAAAGCATAAATGATAAAATCGTTTTCATAAACAAATACGGCATTTATGGAGAGAAAGAGAGAGAGAGAGAGAGAGAGAGAGAGAGAGACAGACAGACAGACAGACAGACAGACAGACAGAGACAGAGAGAGACAGACAGAGAGAGACACACAGAGACAGAGAGAATCGTACCTGTTTGTTATAACCCGTTCACGTTCAACGTCTTAATCTGATAGTCTGAATCCGAATGGTATTTGGGAAGAAAAAAAAACCACCGCTCTATGTATCAAAAGGAATAGCCAGATGTATTGTTCGTGTTCAAACTTCCGTTTTGATTTTGTCTCACCGTAACAATGATAGTTATGCAACTGTCTTGTTATTTTGGACAATCGCTAATATCTCATGGCATGCATGTTCATGATCGATCTTCAATTGTTTGTTTTGTCAATGCATAAACATG
Organism: Magallana gigas; assembly: GCF_963853765.1. Lineage (NCBI taxonomy): Eukaryota > Metazoa > Mollusca > Bivalvia > Ostreida > Ostreidae > Magallana > Magallana gigas. The sequence goes on along the minus strand of NC_088858.1, from coordinate 30,542,291 downwards.
TATATGTGCATTTAAGTATGGCATGTCTAACGTTAAAATATTTAATTCATTTTTATTGTATGATTTTTTTTCATTTTTGATCGAAAATAAATGGTCTTTAATTCGTTTTGAAAAAAAAAATTAAGTAGTATGGTACAATTTTACTCTGTATTCGTTTGCATTGTTTTTCATTTGTATTGTATAATTTCATATTTTATTGCATAATTTCAATTTGTGTCGTTCAACTGAAAGGTGATTGAATGGCATAGCTGGTGGTTGCGTCATCAATTTTATCATAATGGATACGTCATGACATATTACCCATGCACGATATCAAACTGATAATTGCTTTAATTTATCATGTTGATTGCTCTTTCACCATTCCAAAAACACTTTCAGTCCATCCACACAACTTAAGTCTTACATTTACTGAGAAAAATGGTAAAGAACGATAATTCCTCATAAACAATCCAGATCGCAGATATTTATCCTGATATATGATATGATTATTCCAAGTAAACCCTTTGTGACAAATATATAAAAAAAAAAAACAACCAAGGTGCAATGCAAATTCAGTTGAAATGGAAGTTTCTTCAATTTGTGAATTTAAATTCATTCATTGCGTACATAAAATCATAATGGTGAATTATTCAATATAATTTCTTTCTTAAGAGTTGAAAACATAATAAATTTGACATTTGAAGTATATTCAGAAATACTTTATTACTGTACATAATATAAGTAAATGACAGTAAGTATGAAGTTGATAAGAATATGCCTAAACCATTAATTATTTTATCAAATACACAAATAAATCGTTTTTAATTGGAAAATTAATTCATATCCTCGGACTTCTGTAGATCTTATTGTTACATGTAGATAAGTACATCTCATCTTATAAATACTTCACTAATATGTATAACTAGAGGTGTACATGTATATATTTTATAGAGGTGTACATGTATATATATTACATCAAATATATTAATATGATTTAATGTATTTAATTGTAATTGTTATCTATTCAAACTATGATTAAAAGTTTAACTAAAGAAAAAACCCAAATACAGTTGACTTGTGCTGGCTCTTTTATTCCAACCAATGACTCAAATTTTAAAACATACATGATTATACATTTAATGTCAAATCGTCTTTCAAATTGTTTAACTCTTTAACTAAATTTATTAATTTTGTCAAAGAGGTTTGCCTATAAAACCATTGTGCTATTCAAAAACATGCTAAACAGTATTTTTCAATACGAATGAAATGCTATATGTACGTCAACACTCAAATAAATAATATCAAGGAAGCACATTTTTAACGTTACATTTACATATAACTGTTGTTTCTCAAACATACTTTTAAATTAATTTTTCAAACCATGCCCTGTGATGTGTAACTTAGATTATCAGCAAACCATTTCAATACAGTGTCGCTATAACTACAGGCATTGCATGCAAGCCTTTTATCTTCTTTAAATTGCAATGGAATAATTATTGCATTGATGAAATATAAAGATCCTGCATTGTAACAATGAAATGTTCTAAAACGAAACAGCATGTTATAAATTGCTCTTTTGATTAACAAATCACTCAAGAAAGAAATAGCTGCAACATCGTATCATATGATTATATGAATAAATGTAAATGAGACGGGCAATCAATAAAATAAAAAAAAAACTTGTTTTGTTTGCCTGTAAAATCTTTTTAAAAAATCTAGATTTAAGTGTGTGTTTACACAAGGTGCAGAAGAAGGAGTGCTTGAGGCTTCAGTCAATAGTGCAACGCAATTGGTGAGTTTTTCTTTTTTTTGCGAGAGACCGTAATTGTCCCCTTTATATTGCATCTAAGTTCACCGAGACCAGTTGTAGTATGTGTAGGTCGGAGTGAAATCGAGTTGTCCCTGAGTGTGTTCCCCTTGCTCCTCATCCCTGATGTTCGTCGGCCCCAGTATAGACTCGTTATAAGACGGCGCGGCTGAAAAAAATTGTAACACACGTGACTGTACAAAAACGCTCTCCATATCAGTACCACAAAACTTTTCTACAGCAAAATCACCTCACATTTATTATCTGAAATCATTTTGATATAAAACTGAAAAGTTCAGTGTCAAAAACATCAATAATTTTAATTGAAGAAGAAAAGAACCCATACGCATTGCGACTTGTGGCGGAGCCGATGGGGCTGAAGAAAGTGTCTGTTGATATTGTTGTACAGCCGACTGAAGGGGAATGGTTCCTATGATAACTTCAACCGGGACGTTCAGGTCAAAAGCAGGACCTGAAGGGTCAATAACTAGCTATAACAAAAAACACAAACATTATTATCAAATGCAACGCAATATCTATCGCTACAACATTGCAATATATGTCTGCCATATAATTATCAAATGAAATGCAATATACATCGCTACAATAGTGGAATGTATCGATCATGACTGCCGTGACTTTTAATATGTTCATAACTGTTGTCTATTTTTTTTAGACAAAAAAATACAGAACAACGACAACAACGATTGAACAATTACAACAACGAATTGATCTAAGACCACAATGAAAACAACAATTTCTCTCATTGCTTAAGACAACATGATACATACGATATATAGTTTCATATTTTAAAGCTTACTTTCGAGTAATTGTCAATTACGAATGAAATATGAACGAACATTATATGTACCTTAAGGATGTATCTGACATCTATGATGTTACAACCAGCAAGGAAGGAGGGCGCCACGGGGGGAACGATGAATCTCTCTCCACCCCACACGTCTGAGTCTCCAGGGCCTATATCTCGGTGCGGAATCGTGTTGATCACTTGGACTGTAGTGCGGCTCTTCCTCGTCGCGTGAAAAGTAGTGACCTTTAAGATAATTTATTTGATTGTCTAGAATTACTCAATATCATCAATGGACAAATCTTAAGTATAGTTTTTTTTTATATTAAAACTAGATCTTGAGTAAAGTACTGATTGAGAAACTTATAAATCTAGCATATTAAGGATACATTTATAATTAGCAAATAAGTACGTATCATTTTTATGTATATGGATATATAAATACGGGTTGACCATGTGATAAAATTTCATAATGCCCGAGTACATTTCGCTAATAATATATTTTTTTTTGAAAATATGTTGCTTTAAGACGTAATTTTTATCATTATGGACAATTGTAATTAATTTTTTTTCCTATTAATGTACGTACCATTTCTAAGTTTGCAGACATGCCACAATTACGACTGGACAAGTTCTGAGCACTGGCCTCAAAGTACAAAGACTCTCCGGGAACGTACCCGATCCGGTTGATTTTTATTGTACCCGTAATTGGACCGGATTTACAACACAGACAACACAGATTCTTTGAATCTGTTGCCTCAGCTCCATTCTATTAAAAAACACGATATTGCTTTTACATGTATTGATTAAAATTGTAATGCATATTTTTGTAAGGATGTATTTTAAAGGAATGCAAAACGAGTAGTCCCATAGAATTTCCTTACACCGGCCATTGGTTGTTGGTTGAGATCTAGAGCACTCAGAACTGTAAATGGTCGAACTGTTTCGTCATCAAATCTCCAGGGTCTGTCTATTGTACCCTTCACGAGGTAGCGGACATAACCTATTCCGCCTTCAAAAGACGATGGTAAGCTGGGAGGTAACACAAAGGAGAAAGGAAATGTGTGCTGTCCTGGGGGTAGGGCGTATTCATCACCGCCACTCAAACCTAGAACGAGGCATTGAACCACTACATGACGGAACTACAACATGTGCTAAGATTCTTTAAACAATTGCAAGGATCCATAAGCTGTTCAAAACAACAAAATGGTTATGTTTTTTAACATTAAAGAGACACTAAAGCTCATTCTGTGCCAATACCATGAATTAACAATTTTCCCGTAACTTAAATGGATTTTCATGTAAAGTTTAAAGTATCAACTTTGCAAAAATTACGCTTTGTAAAAATTATTCTCAATTTATCGCTAAAATTAATACTTTAAGACGGCTTATAATGTACGTATAGCAAGCCCAGCCTTTCGTTCAACAACGCATGCGCATCAATTGTAAACATTTCAGCATGGCTTTCAGCAAGAAGGTGAAAAAAACACGAATTTCGAGAGATTTAGCTAGAAAATGATCAAAAGAGATGGAGACAAAACAAGTGCGAACTATATATCTTGTAAGATAAAATAAGATCTTGTGATGTAAATAAAACTTCAATGTCTCTATGATATAAATTTTGAATTCCGGAACATCTTTAACACGCAATCGTGAGCCGTAAAAAAAATTTGAACTTTCAGTACATGCACAACTTCTATTCCCTTATTGAACTGTGTTTAAAAAAAAAAGGAAATAACCAAAATGAGGAAAATTAGCTGTAGTGTCTCTTTAACATAATACCTTTGCCAAAAACCGATACGACGTTGTTAAAGTAGAGTTCGTTTGCGGTGTAGTGGACCGTGTGTCGATTTTTGCCGCTCCCGTGGGACTCGGACCAGTGTACTCTGGCTTTTCCTAAAAATTCTAACCTGATCTCTAAAAAAAGCATATTGTATATTGATTATGCAAAAAATGCTCATTCAAACAGTTTAAAGTAAAACATATTGAACAATTACACGATCACCCAAGCGGGCATTATTTTGGTACTAGTAATTGAATGGTAAATACATTCTCCGGATTTACCTCTCATTTTCATTTCAGCCTCCAGGTCCACAGTTGCCCTACCAGTGACATGTTGACCGGACCAAAATATGCCCTGGGGGTTGTCAAGGTATATCTGGAAACTCCGCAGTTTCCCCATCGCTTTAACAATCTACAAATCAGGATCTATGCAACTCAATTTTACTTCTGGGCGCAGTACAAAAATGCAGCATCTAAGAGTTCTGAATTTTCAGTACATATTGAGCTACATGTAATGTATTAACATTTTAAAAAATTGGTTTTGACAACTTTTACTATGTAAACTAGAGGTACTGTGAGCAAGCTCACAATTGATACCCCCCGCTAAGAAAAAAATCATAACGCGTGTATTTTTGCTATTATAGAAAATATTGGATGAATCTATTTCACTGTCCATTTTATATAAATAACAACTGCTTTATTTTTGAAAACTGTTAATTTTTAGCTTCTAATATTTCCATTAATACAAGACATGACACAGACAGAATTTAGCTTTTTTGAAACAATGACCTTGAACTTTCTCAATTGACCTTGGGTCAAGGTCATGACACACCCTTTAATCATAAGCAATCTTTGTGTGAAGTAAGAACTTCCAATGTTTCCCCATAAGAAAGATATGGACCGGACACGAATTTTGCATTTTTTCTGTCAGTGACCATGACCTTGCCCAAATGGCCTTGGGTCAAGGTCATGACACACCCTTAAGTCATAAGCAATCTTTGTGTGAAGTAAGAACTTCCAATGTTTCTCCATAAGAAAGATATGAACCGGACACGAATTTTGCACTTTTTCTGCCAGTGACCTTGACCTTGCCCGAATGACCTTGGATCAAGGTCATGACACACCCTTAGGTCATAAGCAATCTTTGTGTGAAGTAAGAACTTCCAACGTTTCTCCATAAGAAAGATATGGACCGGACACGATTGCACAGACAGACGGACAGACAGACAGACGGACAGACGGACGGACGGACAAGGTGATTCCTATATACCCCCCCCCAAACTTTGTTTGCGGGGGGTATAATAAAATACTGAAGTGTAAGGTATAAGCATAATATATAATCACAGGCATCTATCGTGATATATTTTTCTCATAATATAACGTCAGGTGCCTGTGTTAGAACCTTTTTAACAAGTCCTTGGACTCTCAGTAGGATGTAGCTTCAAAACAAGTTAAAATGACGCTGGTTTCAAGCGAAATATACACCAATTGCGTAGCCTAAGCTCAAAAGCCAGACAAATCTTGTTGATTTCAAAGAGCCATGACTGAGTGCCCTAAGTATATGAATAGACAGGCCCACATCACAATGCTGTTTGACAAAACTACCCAAAGTCCAAGCTCCTGTTAAAATAGTTCTATAAGTAATGCATGGGTACAAGATGACCTTCCCAAAATTAAGTTTTAAAAGAAGTCAACCATAGATCGAGTCAACTGCTCAGTAAACATCGCAAACACATGGGGCACACTCAAAACTTATTGATTTCAAAACTTTAAATGCCATTATAGATGATCCTATTGAATATTCATCGGTACATGTTAAAACACCGCTATATACTAATATCTTAAGTCAAAGATCAACTTTTTACTTACACAAATTCTATTTCAAAATTAACGTTAAAGTAAACTTTTATCACTTTTTAGCGAGCAAGAGTACTATGTTTATTGTTAAGGGGACATTAAAAATCGTCAGTAAAATATACTTAATGAACTATATCGAGAATTAGGTAGATACTTACTTGCTGTTAAAACAGTGCTTACTGTACCTCAATGTGCAGATCCAAGTCTAGTATATTTCAAAAGACATTCTTATACATGTATATAGATAGTTTTCTCTGTCAGCGTATTTCGTAATAATCGCCGAAGCCGTGCATGAGGGTTTCGCAATTCGGGTCCTGATTTCCATGTCCCTATGTAGGTATGGTAGATACACGGGTAACACTGGTGCCCAATCGATCAATAAATATTAGGGCATTTAAATTTCGGCTAACAAGATTTACCTTTAACCTAAATACAGATATACATGCTAATATTCTTAGAGTGAATTAAACTCTCTCTTACAATTTTTAAATATTTTAAACTAATACCCCGTGTTAGTCTTCGTGTCAAGAAAATGTTTAAATAGAAGATTTTTCAATGCAAGAAAATCTGTTAAATATGTTAATAAAATTTATTAATGTTGTATGGTCCGATTTAAATTAAAAAAACAATTATGTTTAGCCATGTAAAAAGTGAAAAAAGTAGCGTAAAATGTCAATCTTGTAAATTAATAGGAAAAGAAGACAACTGATTAAATGAAATTAACTCTCACAAAATAAATGTATGCAAACAAAAGCAAACTCTCGAATCATAAACATCTGTTTCCAACGTATTTCCGTTTCAACTATCAAATTACCAAATACATTTGTATATTAATGGCAAAGGGTCAATAGCTGTCTTTTTTGACGAAGATTTCGAATTTTAAGAAATACATGTACATGTATAAACCAGCTTATTTGTTTCTTTAATGAAAAATAGAGTTGAAAATGACCCGACCTTCGAAGATTGCATACTTATTCATATCTATATGTATGTAATCTTATAATATTTGACTAGCAAGCCAGGTATTGTTTGAAATTTTAAATAATGCGAATAATTGAATAACATATATGATAGGCCTAGTATATATTCTTGAAGGATTTTTTTGTACTAGCATTACTTTTAATGCAGTTTGAGGCAATTCCGATAAACAAGTATTCAAAAATGTCTGCCTGTGTAATATTGGTCCTTGTTCTTTTCTTTATGGTGTATCGTTATGGCGTCTACTAGCTACCGATACAACTAACGAATGGGGTTGTTGTTGTTGTTGTTGTAATCTGCGTCCTCTGTTGAGGGATGGAGCAGACAGAAGAGCAGTTTACTGTTAGGTAGATTTCAACCGATATTCAGCAATGAACGTGTCCCAGTATCATTAACGCTGTGTAAGACCTAATTCAAAACGTGTATCCAGTCTCATTGTCTTGCAATTGAAAAAATGAGAAAAAATTATGAAATCAATATGTTATTCAAATATGTCTCTATATTACGTTAATAGTCACTATAATCTAAAATGCTTAATGATCCCGAGTCCATGCTCATGTGTACATAAATTATTTAAATTTTTTGCTTCAATTTAGCAATATAAGTTTTCAAAGAATTTCTTTTAAAAAGGAACATTATTTACAGTTTGTTCTTAATATTTATTAACATTTCATAAATAAAAGCAAATAAATACTTATATCCTAGTGAATTATGATAACACTTTGTAAGTGCATTCGATTTTTACGTGTATGTACATATTATCATTGATTTTGAATTATATAAAAGTTAAACAATATTTATTTTCGAATTTCTGAAAGTTTTCTTGAAGTTTGACCACAGAGTTATTTTTCATGACACTTTATAGCTCAATATCGATTAACAAAAGCATAGTTTCCAAGCGATTTCGTTTTCATTAACTAAAAAATGTATTTTTATTAAAAGTATTATTTATCTTTGACTAGAATGATAATCTAAAATAAAGTTAAAAATCTGCGGTTTCATTAATTTTTTTTTTCTAAATTGATTGACATTCATTAGAAAACGTATATTTGTGAGCAATAATACTATAAAAACAATATGTTACTAGATAGTGCACTTCGATGAACATTTATTTCATTGATCATCTCAGAAATAGAATCTGCGAAAGTTGTTATTCAACGAAAATTGATGAAACCAGAGAATAACAACAGTAATAATTATTTTTTTTTTTAACTTTTAATTTAATTAAAAGAATTTAATACTTAAACCAACATTAAGAATTGAAAATGTTCATTCTGAAATTGGTATTGTATGAACAAAATAATATGCAAAATTACAGAAATAACAATAACAAATTATACGCAATGATAGTTAGCTGTTTGATTCAAACAGTTCATATTTCCTGAAGCGTAATAAGGTTATCTAGTGACTTCTAATATTTCAAATTGTAGATTAACATTGTAATTTAGTATAAGATATGATATGTGAAAAAATGACAATTCTACGTGATCTAACAAAATTTAAAAAAAAACTTTATACTAAAATAGGCACTAGTTTGAATATAAAAAATATCCATAGTAGCGAAGAATAACAATACATGTATTAAAATAAACACAATAATTCATTCAAACCACTCGTAACCACAGTAAAAGTAAATATTTCGAAATGAATAACATTGCACCTGCAAGAAAAAATCTTTTTAAACAGTACAAGGGAGTTCTATAAAATTATAATTCATACAATAACAGAAAAATGAGACCGAAAATTAAAAAAAAAAACCTTAATCCTATATTCAAACTCGGAAATACACAGTCGGTCTCGATTCTCTTGCCTCAAGTGAAGCGACACCAAACATGGGTTTCCGACGATGTCTTGAGATATCCTCCCATCACATTTTGCTTAAAGCTGCTTGGTCCAATTTTTTATCAAATTTTATGCACGTTTTTAAACGATGGCTATGCTTAGTATATGTATAATAATAGATATTGCAGTAGTTTTACTCGTCAATTATGCCAAATTTCAATGAAGAAAAATACGTACAAAATTTGCTAACACAACAAACGTCATTAAAAGGTACCGCGTTATTTCGCCTCATGTTAAATTTCACCCGACGACGAGACGGGTATGGTTGTATTATATTACGAATTTGACATCGCTTTTAAAAATAAAGGTCGAAATGATCAGACAAATTAAAAATAAACATATGTATGTTTTGTTCGCTAATATTTCTAAAGTCTGCCTTCTTTACAATCGATGCATAGCATGTGGGTTGAATAACCCCAATCATTCAGGGGACAAAACCAAGCGGTTTTCTTTTCTAAACATTCCCGTGATGCATATTGGTTTGTTTTTTCGTTTGCCCAAAGAGAAATTATTTTTATTTAGGCCTACTTTGAATATTTCTAACTTTGAAAGGAGACTGATTCTGCTGGTGTAAATAGGAGAAAGTCCATAACTCTCTAAGATAAATGATTTGTATGAAAAAAATTTTGATACTGTAATTATACAAAAAAATCGGACCAAGCAGCTTTAAAGCTGCTCGGTCCGATTTTTTGTTATTACAGTGTCAAATAATTTTCCATACAAACTATTTGTCTTAGAAAGTTATGGACTTTCTCCTATTTACACCAGCAGAATCGGTTTTCTCTCAAAGTTACAAATATTCAAAGTAAATAAAATTAATTTCTTTTGGGGCAAACAAAAAAACAAACCAAAATACATCATGGTATGTTTAGAAAGGGGAACCGTTTGGTTTCGTCCCCCGAATGATTGGGGTTATATAACTCGAATGCTATGCATCGATTGTAAACAAAACAAACTTCAGAAATATTAGCAAACAAAACGTACAGAGGTTTATTAATAATTTATAGCGATGTCAAAGTCGTAATACAACCATATACCCGTCTTGGTGTCAGGGGTGAATTTTAACATGAGGCGAAATAACGCGATACCCTTTTATGTCGTTTATTCTGTTAACAAACTTTGTACATAATTTTTTTCATAGAAATTTGGCTTAATTGGTGGGGAAAACTACTGCAATGTCTATTATTATACATATACTTAGCATAACCATCGTTTAAAAACGTGCACAAAATTTGATAAAAAATCGGACCAAGTAGCTTTAATTATTCCATATTCAATAATACCTCCCGGTTCAAATGATGTTCATCCATTAATCAGTATGAAAAAATAAAGATTTTTCATTTAAAACTTCCAGCTTCAGCTGAAAATAAAAAGTTTACGGGAATTTTGCACTGAAACAGATGAAAAAGTATCTGAACTATCTAAACTATCATACCCGTCTGATAATGTTAAAAAATTATCCGAGGTGTTCCCACCGGCTTTCAGGTGATGAAAGATGCAGATTTTTTGTTTTCAAATCTCCGAAAGAAATCTTCAATTGCTATAAATTTTAAGGGTTAATAAAAAAGAACTTAGGTGAAAATGAAAGTATCTTAGATTTTTCCCTTTCATCGATTTGTACTTTTATGTGTATTTTATCGTCATCGTAAAATTGGGGCAGACAAAATGTATTTTAATTACTGTAGTATTTCATCCAATACCAAAACTTGAAAGTTTTCATATTGATATTGGCATTTGTGGGGGTTTTTTGTCATAAATATACCTGATGCATTCATAATTACAAATAAAACCGCAATAATATTTTTGAAGTACAATTTAATTCAAAATGACTATTTCCTGATACTAGGTTATTGCAGCATTCGGGGGTACAGTGAAAGGTAATATTTCAAATTGTATAACATTGCACCTAAATATACAGAAAGTCAAATACACATAGTTCGAGAATTCTATAATATATAACGTCATCTCCTTTGCCGAGAGCCGGCAAACGCCGACTTAGGTCTATCCGGAAGTTGAAGTTCATCGTCAAGCAAACCAGTTTCCCTTTTCAGAATAAATCGACGCACGTGTTGATGAACTTCTGGTTCCGTAGATGGCGTCACGTGACTATTGCAAACCTTTGTGCGGACAAACACGGTGCCTCCAGGTTTGGGAACCTTTAGGTCAAAATTATTCTCCTGTAAAAATGAAGTAAATATGCATGAGAATAATTCCATGTATTTTAAACACTTTGTCTCTATATTATACCCTTGAACATTAAAAATATTGTCCTCAAACGCATCATTTAAGAGTTTTCAGTTCTTTCGTCTGTTATAGTTTTTATTCAAGTATGTATGATATTAAATATATTGGTAATTTAATATTATATACATGTAAAACATGTTAAGTTTCTCTATATAAATATGATACCGTTATAAAAGAAAATAAATTGGGTTCAATCTTAAGGGAAAAGTGCGTCAAAATTAATCTGAATCTAAGAAAATTGTCTGCATTTTTAAAAAGGGGGGAGAGGACAGTGTCATTTTGTAAAAATTTTGCATTTGCATCCACCCAGCAAATTCAAAATTTACAACACGAGTGCAGATCCCGCTCCTGTTTCTAACTGCTTGCTAAAAGTTATCTTTAAATCAAAATTTATAATCTGTCCCAAGTTATCGTTTCCACCATATCTATATAATTTTTAATATTCAGAAATACCATTGTGTCCAAATTACACTAATTCACTAAATTGAAATATGTCCAGTTATTCAGAAACAGCCAAAAAAAATTAAAAAAATAAAAGGAAATGGGAATTTTGCGTTGCAAATGACATGAAAAGTACCCGGGAAAATAATGTTGAAAAATATTTGCGAGGATGTGAGAGGAATCTCGAGAATTCCCGAACTGACAGAATTTTCTCTAAGTATATAAAAAGGATTCACTTGAAGGAAGAAACCTTAGAATTTAGCAGTCTTTTGGTTTCAGTTCTTCACTGAGAGGTATGTGTATGTTTATATATCAAGAAAGTCGACAGTATTGGTGGAGACGTTAACTTGGGACTTACTATAAAAATGAATTATATCATATGCCAAGAAATTAATGTGATTTACTGATTGTATTTTAAATCATCTCGAGAACTATCTCAATACTTACATCTCTATCATCCTGAATTGAGAATCGCTTCAGAGGTAACACTTTAGGGGCATCCTTGTTGTTTGCAGTCTTCTCTAGCTTATCACAGAAATTTTTGATTTTGTCTTCGAGTCTATTGAGATTCCCTTCGCTGGTCTCCCAGTCAAAATACACATCGTCGTTCGGAATCGACACATCACTCGATTTACCATTCAAATACCGCATATCATTAATCAACTCTTCTCTCGCTGTTGCAGAACAAATAATCTTGGATCTGTTCTCGTGTTTCTCCCTGTGCAAACTATCCAACTGCTTGAATAAACTATCATTTTCTTTAACAGTTAAATCTTCTCTTTCGTCTTCTAGATTAGAACATTCAGTTAGGAAAACTCGAGCATTTTCTGACACGGGCCGGGCGGTTCGTTCTCTCATGAAGGACATGCTTGTGATCCCTATAGCAGTGCGGGGTCTTTGTGGGGACTCGCGTCGAGTTGTCATAGCATACTCACTGAACGGTCTGGCCATACTCATCGTGGGGCTCAGGAGCTCCTGCTCGGCATTTGCGGTCTTCAGTTGCTTCATACTTCTCGCAACCTTTCGCTTCGGTGCTTCGTACAAACTTCGCTTCTCCGATTGCGCACTGCCTTTCAACATTTTGATTCTATGCTCCATTATTTCTGCTCTTCGTATCGTCTTCTTGCGGTAGTACAGCGCATTGGGAACAAATGGTTCAATCATAGGCACCTTTCCTCTTAAATACAAGTCTATTAATTGTTCCATTAATTGTTCTTTCTCCTTGTCTAAATCAGTTATTTGTTGACGCAAATGGACATTATTCTGTGTTTTCGGTAATTTATCTTTTAACTTTTCCACGAGATTGCTTAGTAGTGGAATCTTAGATCCCTTGGTTGTGTGACAACGGCACTGTAGTTTTTGCAATGCCCTCTTGCATATTGTGATGATCGTCTGCTGATTTTTCTTTGCCACCAGACGATCGTAGTTCTTTGTGTCCAGAACCATCACCGTGGCGTTTGAGTTACAGATGACGGAACTTATACAAGATTCAAGTTCTAGGGCCATTTCAATATCACCTGTAAATTAAAGTGAGTTTAAAACACACACATGCAATTAATATAGAATTCGGTCTTCGACAAGGGTTTGACCAAGCATTGAATTAGACCAATTTTAACAAGATCGTGGACTTTCGGTAGGACATAACTATCTATTTCTTGCACCATAAAAGGTCAACAAGTGAAAAGCTGTCAATGTGACAGCAAACCGGGTTATCTTTTATGTGAACTGTATCCATATTCCATGTCAACCCGTATCCAGTGAAATGGAGTACCCTATATGCAACATTTTGCCAAAAAATGACTAAGTTCAAAAGCTAGTATTTTTTTCATAAATAATCAGAAATCAAAATCCTAGCAATATGCACACCTCTAATATATGTACAATTAATCTGCAAAAGAACAATTTCCTATCTTGAGAACTGTAGGAGGAGTTATCCGTACAATGAGGGTACCCTATATGCAATATTTTGCCAAATAATGACTAAGTTCAAAAGCTGGTATTTTTTTCATAAATAATCAGAAATCAAAATGCTAGCAATATGCACACCTCTGATATATGTAGAATTGATCTGCAAAAGAACAACTTCTTATCTTGAGAACTGTAGGAGGAATTATCCGTACAATGAGGGTACCCTTTATGCAATATTTTGCCAAAAAATGACTAAGTTCAAAAGCTGGTATTTTTTCGATAATTTATCAGAAATCAAAATCCTAGCACTATGCACACCCCTGATATATGTACAAATGATCTGCTAAAGAACAACTTCCTATCTTGAAAACTGTAGGAGGAGTTAACCGTACAATGAGGGTACCCTATATGCAATATTTTGCCAAAAAATGACTAAGTTAAAAGCTAGTATTTTTTTCATAAATACTCAGAAATCAAAATCCTAGCAATATGCACACCTCTAATATAAGTACAATTAATCTGCAAAAGAACAATTTCCTATCTTGAGAACTGTAGGAGGAGTTATCCGTACAATGAGGGTACCCTATATGCAATATTTTGCCAAAAAATGACTAAGTTAAAAGCTAGTATTTTTTTCATAAATACTCAGAAATCAAAATCCTAGCAATATGCACACCTCTAATATAAGTACAATTAATCTGCAAAAGAACAATTTCCTATCTTGAGAACTGTAGGAGGAGTTATCCGTACAATGAGGGTACCCTATATGCAATATTTTGCCAAAAAATGACGAAGTTCAAAAGCTGGTATTTTTCCGATAAATTATCAGAAATCAAAATCCTAGCAATTTGCACACCTCTGATATATGTACAATTGATCTGCAAAAGAACAACTTCCTATCTTGAAAACTGTAGGAGGAGTTATCCGTACAATGAAGGTACCCTTTTGGCACCCGGTTAAAAATGACGCCGGTTTCAAGTCAAATATGCATAAATTGCGTAGTCTTAGCTCAAAAGCCAAAACTAATCTTGTTGATTTCAAACAGCCATGGCTGAATAATTGGCCAGCAATGAAATAGACTGGTCTACGTCACATTGCTGTTTGACATAACTACCCAAAGTCCAAACTCTTGTTAAAATAGTTCTAGAAATGTAATACTAATTCTCACCTATGACGTCATGTCTTTCCACACAACAAAGTTCAACTGACATGTTGCGTTGGCGTTTCTCTGCAGCAACGTAACCGTCTCGTCTGCGCACGCGCACCTGCTTCTGAAGAACATCTCGTTCTACCTCTCCTTTGGATCTTATATGACTTGTTCTATTATAAAAAAGCATATAATTGAAATGTTTGAATTGAATTCGCTGAAATATTAAAATATACCATATACATAAAAATTATATTACCGATAATTCGTCATAATTAGTGTACGAAAATATTTTCCTTTTACACGTACCTGTTGAGTTGGTTTTGTATTGGTACATTATTTTGATTGAGCATGATTGGGAATTGACTAGAATGTTGCGTTGGGTTCATCACAATTTTCGCCTGGCCTCTAAAAAAAGAGAAAAAAAATACATACGTTTTGAATCTGAATAGAGAAGGAGTACTCTATAATCATTCTTTCGACTGTTTTAATATAAATATGTTAAAAGTGTTTTAACATACTGAATTATGAAGAGCAACCCCGGGGGTGGGTCCCCTTGTCTGACGATTGTAGACCCGTAATGATAGACTTCTTTTCTCAAACTCATCTCCAACAGTTTCTTAAATTTCGGTGACCAGTTACTAAAGAACGGACACTTTTTGATAAAATCCTGTCTTTCACGGTATTCCTCTTCTTGTTTGGCCTAGAATTAAAGCATTCATAACCTTATTTGAAGTTTTAAAATTGTAAAAAGGAACTTTGTTAAACCGGCGGATCTTGTTCTTTCCGCTTATAACGGAATTGAGCGTCTTTTAAGGAAAATAGCGCATTGTTGGGGTGACACCGCATTAACCTCACGGGTACACCGTTCTTTTCTAAGGGAACAGAATACAGGCGCCTGTACCTTCATGGATCTGTTGAACAGCTCTCGGCTGATGACCAGCAGGTCGGTTTCCTCGTCTGCTATGACTGTTGCGTTACGAACGGAGTCCTCTGACATCAGCGCCACCTCGCCAAAACTCTTTCCTTCTTCTATAGCAAAAATTAGTGGCATAAAAAATCGTTCATAGAAAATCCAAGAGGCTCTTTTTGTTAAACAAATTATGATTGTTTTCGTTTGAAGTTAAAGCTTTTTTTGTACAAAAATTGTTACAATATTTTTACCGAACAATTAAATATCAAATACGGTGCCACAGAGCAATATTTTCAGAAAGATATGAATTCATGAAATTGTTAGATATAATACGGAACTGTCAAAAAAAAAATCAAATTGAACAAAGATCGAACTCAACAATTTTCGGGGTTATTTTCTTTTTCAAAGTCAAATATACATGTATTTGCTACGAATCATCAAGTGAAGGTAGGGTATACTCAGGCTGGCTATCTGGTTTGGGAGAATGTGAAGCAAAAAGAGATAGTGAAAGCCTCAATAACCCTTAAATAAACAATTAATTGTTTCCGCACACATATACATTTAAAGAAAGAAAGATTGATTACTTTAAGACACAATATCTTTCCTTCGATCCTATCAATGTTTGTTTTGACTATTGGTATTGGGGAAAAAATAAAATGAAAGTCTTACCATAGTGGATGATGAACTTTCCAAACTTGGATCGATCGACCGCTTTCATGACGCCTCCTTGCTTGGGTCTGTCACGTTTGTTTTTACAATTATCGTCTGCTTCGTTTTCTCCGTCCTCCGTTTGGTCGTCCATTACTGAGGAATCTATCGTCTGATTGGTGTCGTCTGCTACTGCTGATGCGTCATCGTCCGATTTCTGGGTATCGATGAGAACAGAAGTTTTCCCAGTCAGCATGATGAAGAAACTACAACGAAAAAGATATGATGTGGTATTTCCTCTTCAAATGACAAGATCCAATCTTTCTTCACATTTTGTCGAAAACCGTTTCTAACATCCGAAGCTACAAATCCTATGAGTGTCAAATAAAGTTTTTTTTTGCAAGCGATAAAGTTCTTACCACCCCACGAAAGATTCAAACAAGGTATACTTACTAAGATCTTCACTCAATCCTTTAACTAAGATTCAAATTCCATTACCCATTTTGTTAGAATAAGAAGTAAAGATGATTTAACAGTTGATTGTGGTTGTATTAAAAGTATTGTCCGCAAAAGTAAACAAATTATTTTCCTTGATTGAACGTATTTTAAAGTAAATCCTAACGGAAGCGCGCCCCGGTGTGATAAATATGGATAACAATTGTCACAGAACAGCGGGTTTTCGCGATACAATTTCTGATAACTAAATTGAAAACATTTGTCAAAGAAATGAAACGATACAATTCCTTTTGGTTGAAGCATTAGCGGCATTGCCTCGTGTTATTACTTCAGAAATGACACGCACAATTTTTTTTCTTCTGTACTGTATTGAAATATTGAATCAATATGAATTATTGTCATATCGAGTGAATAATTTGATAAGGATAAGAAATAAAATCCGAGTTCTATGAAAACAGACGTCACTTATCTGTATCTTGAAGAGGTTTTTATAACCTCAATAAGTGTTCTACAGACAGTTGTATGCTTTCAATTTGGTTTTTGTATTGATACATTCGACCATTTTGATCAATACATTTTTCATCGATCTTGTGAAGAAATGCACAGAAATGTAAGTATTAGCACTCAATTGTCTGCAATTACATTTTCAATACAGTTAGAATTTTATCTATGAAAAGCAACTTTAAAGAGGTCGGGAAGAGCAAAAATGAAGGAAAGTTGTAAAGTTGAAATCTCTCCATGACCTTTTATTCAATGAATATTTGTCAAAAATGGTCATATTCAACTAGCATTAATTAACTTTTGTCAAAATGATGAGGAGATAAAAAAATATCTAACTTCTATGTCAACCTATCAGTTGTATGTCAACGAAATGGTTGTTCGCATAATTGTAGAAATATAGTTGCATATTGACATGATCTGTAATTTAAAATTCAACCTGCATGCGACCGGGGGAGGGGGGTGGGGCAGAAATTGCTGGCACAGCTACTTAAGCTTGTGCACATACTGTTATCAAAAACAGTTCTGTTGTATTTTGAATTTTAAGCCTATCTATTGACAGATCATACACTCATGTAAACATTGCAGTGTATATTCATATGACGGTTTGACAATGAACAAATTACCAAATACACCCCAACCATTCTCTGGGGAGAATTAAATCAACTCTCCTTTTTCTCAACTAACAATGAAAGGTTAAATTTTGGGAGGGTGTAAAAAGGTATCTGAGTTTTGTTTGTTTTTGTTTTTTTTTTTTTTTGGGGGGGGGGGGGGTTTGTGTGTGTGTGTGTGTATTTTATTCACATATATTCCTTTATTTTGTTGTTGGTTATTCATTTTCTTTTTTCTTTATTCCTTTTTGGGGGGTGGTCCTTGTTTCTTTCTTTCTTTCTATTTTAATTTCGTCTGAGATCATTTTTATACTAAGTGCATTACATGAAAAGTCAAATAGTTAAAAGAATATCAAGCAGTTGGGATTAAGACGAACAAAACAGTCTTCCAATGTTAGTGAAAGTTTACCTATTTCCCTTTTCACCCTGTGCAATGATAACATCGTCTTTGAAAGCTTTCATGTAGGCACAGTTTCGTATTACATCTGTCAAAACACCTACAATGTAGAAAAAAATTATCAAATATTTATCCTAGTAAAACGTTGCATTTCTTTGAAGTGACAGGTAATTTTGGTTGCGCTCTCTCTCTCTCTCTCTCTCTCTTAACGAGCTTATCTTGATAATAATTTCAATTGCTCGTGCGTTTACGTTTTCAATGAAAACCAAAAAAGCGTAAGAATTTTATCATAACACTAAAATTTTCTCCAACGAAAAAGTTATGTCCTTAAACTTGTCAAAAGTCAGGTCCTTTTTTGTTTGACGTGCACTAAAAAAGGTGTAAAACTAACAGAATGGTCGGTATCCTGTCATATATTTTTCGATTATGCAAATCGATTCCTTACTTATACATGTTCAAATAAAATCAATGTGAAAGTTGTTGATATTATGTTATAAATATATCGGGCTCCATTTAAATTAGGAGAGGCTATTGATTGAGGGATTAAATAGGAAGAAAAAAAAACCAAGGGTCTTTGTCCAAGTCCCATTCCATGTGGCTAGATATGAATGGGGAGGCAGAGGAAAATTAACAAGTGTAACTTCACAAGAATGGCAAATCAACATCGTTAGAACTATTCGGCTTTGTTGTAAATTTACTCGCTAGATTAAAATCAAACACAGTCTCACACAAGTCCATTGATACTTAGAGGAGGGCATTAGATGCAGTTAATATTTGAGAACGTTTAAAAAGCTCTTGATAGCGCGTTCGAGCGTGATGCCGTTCTATTGTGTGAAACTTGATTGTTGCTGATGACCAATATATGAGAAATATTGATGCAAACATGTCAGACTGCAAATCTCTTTATGAACCAAGGACCCCCGTAATGAAACAGGCAGGACGAGCTTTGCTTCTTTCATTGGTAATTTGTCATAATTCGTCGGTTGTCCCCAAAACATTCTTTAGAAATGTATAATTCAATACCAGTAGTACAGATTATTAATCGTGAGTTTCACCGGCAAAGGTCACGCAATTTGCGTAATACATTGGTCTTTTAATCGTTACAAATGAACTCCTTGCCAATCAAGTGACTCATTTACAAGACATAATTACACTTAAAGACTGAATCCGGGCGGGATAATTTTTTTTCTTTCCAGTTTTCAAGAATCATTTTCTTTAATAATAAGTATTCACTTTATGACAAGGGTATTCTCCTGGTGTCAGATTTTAATCCGAATTAAAGTCCAGAAATAATTTTTGAAATGGATATTTTGACATGGTATTCATTTCTTGAACAAACATTTATCGGAGATAGAAAGTACATTTGTACATATTTGAAATAAAGGTGCGATAACTAAATATAATGGAGATACGTTGGTTTTTCTGATTTCTCTATAATGTATCACATTACAAATAAGTAGTAGAATTTAAAGTTTGAACAGTGATAATAACTTGTGTTAATTTCTTTCTCATTTTATATTACATGTAAAAAGCTTTTTAAATTGATATAAGAAAGAGACAATCTTTCTAAAATCGCTCCAAGGAATGAAAAATGGTTTTCACATGTACTACATATAATGTCTATATCATTATCATCATTTTGTGTAGTTGCTAAAAAAGAATCAATCTCTCTCTCTCTCTCTCTCTCTCTCTCTCTCTCTCTCTCTGTACTAACTTTTGTCTAGATCTGTAAACAGTTCGCTCTTTTTCCGAAGCCATGGCAAAACCATCTGAATTTCTGCATCTCTTCGTTCTGATGGAGACTTTGAAATTATTTTCACTACTCTCTGTTGCATGAGCGCCATCTTAACTTTTCTTCACGGAATTCTTCGACTGCCAATATTGAACCACTCTTAACAAATTATCCGGGTCATTTTGGACCGTAAAAATTGCATAATGATTTCTTTAAAAGTGAACAAACTCGTCCATTAAAGTTTAAGGAATCCTTTAGTTTAAATTGATCATCGACAAACACCACTCATTAAACAATCATTCCGCTTCAAATATACGTAAACATATCAACCAATAGTTCGTAACAGCCATCACTTGAATAAAGGAAGAAACCCAAGTTGTTGCGCAGATCTCTTGAAGTTTTCACAACACGATGTTTTCGAAAAAGTAAAAAAAAAAAAAATAACCTTCGGAAGATTTGACGTCAAGATCTTGACAGGCAGAAAAACAAGACTTCTCCTTTGAGTTTATCCAAAACTTCTGGGTAGGGTACTTTTCCTTTTGAAAATCAAATTTTTACAAGAAGAAAAATTATCCGAAGCACAAACATAGCACGTGCAGGTTTTAATTCTGGTCCTTGTTTGCTGTATACTAAACACGTCAAATAAAGACGGAAGCGTGTTTGGTCAGCAATGTAGAACCCGTCTTGTCTTAGTACACATTACTATGTACATAGGATTTAATGATCCACAACTTTCAAGTGTTCGATACATAAGTTCTATAGACTATTATTAAAAGCAAGTTCCAGTCTCGGAAGAAGCAGAATTTTTTTTTTTATTTAAAGGTTGCTGCCATCCTCCGCGCGCTAATTTTAGCTTAATCTTTCAATCGGGGACTTTTAAACCTTCTATTGTGTAAATGAAGAAAATTGAAGAACGATTCTGTTATGGTTACATTTCAAAGCTCAAAGGAAAATGTATGATCGCGACAATAAATATTGGTTTCTCACTACTATATCGTAATGAGTGTTTGTATTTGCGGGTACAAGCAATAGCGCTAAGACTTTTCTATGCCGCGGATTATTTTCCTTAAATTGGGCAGAAAACGCTCATGTAATTGAAACAAAATTAACAAAACTGTTTTTCTTTTTTCACGGATGCAAAGTTAACTTACAAAAGATTTAAAACGCAATTAAAAGAGAAATGCGAGATGTTCATTTGGAATTAATTGCACTAGGGGAGGAACTTTCTGACAAAGTAATTTGCTAACCTGTCTGTCAACTTCATTCAGAATTTGAAAACCTTTCATGAAATAGACAGGTAACAGGAAAATATGTCATTCTAAACGCGATACTTAACTGGTTATTAGTCTATTTAACCCCCCCCCCCTTCCCCGAAAATCTTTATCGGTCATCTCCAAGAGATTCAATGATGTAACAAAACGTACAAGTACTCCTGCTAAGTAGATATATTCTAAGTATGTACATGTAAGTAAATGCAAGGTGCAGAAATACTGTGGTTTCATGATTAATGATTTTTCGCCCAAAATTCAAAGCATACTCAAAACTGTGCTATTATAATTTTACTCAATCAAAGAAAATCGTTCCCCAAAAATCTCAATGAAACCAAGGGATGGCCTCCTACTCATTGCAAAGGAGCCTTTGATGAAGTACAGAAATTGCCAGTGTGTTCATAGATCCTACAGTATGTTGCTATATCCGTCAATTTGTCAATATATTATGTACGTATAGGGTACCTTTAAAAGGTCTAAAGTATGTCCTTGTACAAGCGTACCGTAAGTGCCCCCGGTGTGTCAAAAAGACCTTTGACATGCTGCAAGGACAAAATAAGGTCTTACACAGGTACCTTCATTTGTCAATATGATCTTTATAGTAAATAAAACTAAAGCTTTCACGGTTTACCTAAGTCATTCAATGTGTTATAGAGACCACTTTGCCACAGAGGCCTTCAGTCTGTCACAGTGACAAAAGAATGTGATAGCAATTTCTGTGTGTATTAAAGAAACGTACATGTACATGTGTGTCACTGTTATACTTACTGTGAAACAGTAACTATGTCACCCACTGTGTAACAATAATAACTATGTGTTACAGTAACTTCATTGTGTCACTAGCAATGACTTTCAGCTTAGTATAAGAGTAATTAATGTCTGTATGTAACTGTGACATTTAGTGTGAAACAGTGACTTCAATGTGTCTCCACATGTCAATGTGACTTGAAGTGTGTTACAGTAACTATGACATTCAATGTGTAACAGTAACATCATACCATCACTATGACTTTCAGAATATCACAAAATATTACCTGAGTGTCACTCTGACATTTAGTGTGTAATAGTAAGTGTGTTACCATAACTTTCAACATGCTACAGTAAATATGACATTTAGTGTGTAACAGTAACTTCGGTGTCACTAGGACTATCACTCAGTGTGTAATAGCTTGTGTGTGTCAGTATGAATTTCAGTGTGTAGCAATAACTTGGTTTATACTGAAGTTACTGCTGAAAGTTGAAATGACATACAGTAACTATGATATTCACTGTGTAAAATTAAATTCCATATATCACCATGATATTTAGTGTGTAAGTTTTTTCTTTAAGTCTGTTTTATCACTATAAGATTCAGTGTTTACTGTTACTTTAGTGTGCCATTATGACATTCAATGTGTAATAGTAATTTCTGTGTCACTGACATTCCATACAAAAAATTAATTTCAGCGTGTCACTATAACATTCAATAAGTAGCAGTAGTGTCTGTGTCACTGACATTCCATGTATAACATTAACTTCAGTGTGTCACTTTGACATTTATTGTGTAACCGTAAATTCTTTGTCACTGACATTCTTTGTATATAATTAACATCAGTGTGTCACTTTGTGTCACTGATTATCAATGTATAATATTAATTTCAGCATGTCACTATAAAGTTTAAGTTTGTAGAAGTTATTTCTGTGTCACTGACATTCAGTGAATAACATTAACTTCAGTGTGTCATTATAATATTCAGTGTGAAACAGTTAATTCAGTCACTGACATTCAGTGAATAACATTAACTTCAGTGTGTCATTATGACATTCAGTGTGTAACAGTTAATTCAGTAACTGACATTCCTTGCATACATTAACTTCAGTGTGTCATTATAACATTCAGTGTGTAACATTTAATTCTGTGTCACAGACATTAAGTATGTAACAGATACTCTAGATTGTCACTTTGACATCTAATATGTAGCAGTAACATCTGCGTGTCACTATGACATTCTGTATGTAACATTGACTACAGTGTGTCACGATGACATTCAATTTTTCACAAAAACATCTGCATGTCACTTTGACATTAGTATCTATGTATGTCTTCACAACTTTTAAGAATCACGGGGACCTTTGAAGTGTCATTCAAATATTTCAGAATAAAATTATCAAGTAGTTCTCTGGTGGGTGGTTGTTCCTAAACTGCTTTAAAGTTTAAGTTTTATATAGCATTGTTTTCAGTCCAGTTTTGAAAAAAAGTTGACAGTTTTTTCCCACACATTTTTATTTGTACATTAAAATTTGGCACATGACATAATCCTTCACTGTTACATTAAGAAATGGATGAAGAGATTTGAAGTCTCCTTTAAAGTTTTACCTATTCAAATTTCAAAGTGAACCTTTTAACCTTTTAACCTTTTCAAATGGTCAGGTCATCAAAGACCTTTAATTTCAGATCAAGTCATTCAACAAGCTGTCATTTGCAATTAAAGAGAAAGGCTATTTTGATATCCAATTATTCAAAGTAGAAGCCATCTACGTAAAAAAAAAAAAAATGGTCTCCATTCAAATAACAACTCTTTTTCTCTAATTGCAAATTAGAATAACCTTATGAAAAGGTTAAAAGGTTCACTTTGAAATTTGGAAAACTAAATCTTTGAAAGTTCAATAGAATTATCTAATTCACAGATCACCCTTCAAAACATGCAAAGTTTTTCTCTTATCTGAAGGTTTTCTACTTCATAGGTTATTCTTCACGTGACAAGCATAGCTGTTGTCTTATCTGGAGGATGTCCATTTCACATATGTAACAAATATTGCTTTTCCTTTATCTGAAGGATGTCTATTTCCCATATGTAAAAGGAATAACTGTTCTCTTATCTGGAGGATGTCTATTTCACAGATGTGACATTGCAGGGCCATTCTCTTATCTTGCGTACTTTCCCTTGGAGAAGGTCAGCTTGCCCCTGACTGGTGACCTCTGGAGATGAGTCTGACCGGACATGTAGGGTCGGAGTACCTCGGGAATGACCACGCTCCCGTCCTCCTGCTGGTTGTTTTCTACGATGGTCATGATCAATCTTGGCACAGCACAGGCTGTTCCATTCACCTGACGATGAGAGAATCAGTTACTTATACAGTAAATTTATCTATTCTATCTTGAAACTTGATATTTTCCTGAAAAAGCTTCAAAACATTCCGGGCCCCACTGTCACCAAAAAAATTTTAAATACTCAACTCAGTTCTCAACTAAAATCTTTAAAAGAAAAGTACATAAATTTGAGGTCAGACTTGAGGCTGAGTATTGCTTTGAGGAAAGTCGGAGACAGTGAAGCCGGGGTTTGAAATATTGAAGTTAAAGGACATAAAGAAAGAGTGCTTGGAAGTTCCAATGCACTTTGACGTAATTGATGATCAAGATACCAAATAGCTACTACACTGTATAAATTCTCAATTTAACAATAAATCATTAAATGAAAATGCAATATCATCGTATGTTTATCACTGACCATTGCATGATCATCATTAATCATGAGGGAATAAGCAACTTACTGTTTCTGCATGTACTCCATCGTCTTTGTTTTCCTCCCTGTATTTGATGTTAAGTCTCCTGCTTTGGTAATCTGTACAATTGGAAGCACTTGAAATCTGGTAAAAATACATGTCACATTGAGAAAGTCAGTCTAACACATCATTTGTACAATTACTTTCACATATTTATACAATTCAATCTATCCCCGACCCATTTTAGTTTGACATTACATATTATTACACATCAAGTATTTGGAATTAGAAGTCATTTTTACACAAAGCATTTTAACACTTATTAAATATCTTATTAAATATCTCTCTCTCTCTCTCTCTCTCTCTCTCTCTCTCTCTCTCTCTCTCTCTCCAAACTCTTGTTTTATCAATTCAGAGATAGAGCCATTTTAACACTTGGGAATTTAGGCAGTACGTGACAAAATCTGATTTGATGACGGCAGGGTCTTCTCATGGTTAACTGTCCAGTCATTGGCTAATAAATATGAATACACTGAATGCAACAGCTACTATACTCATCAGACTTCATCCAGGAATGTATATTTTAGTTGAAACAGTGTCAACAGAGCAGATCTTTGCAAACAACCATTCGATTTTGACAGTCTATGAATATTAATGAACTTCTCTAAGAGAATTAGGGAATAAGAAGGAAGGAGGTCAATATTTGACAGCTTGTTTTGATGAGAAACTAGATACATGTAATAACATCCCATCGAAACTTCAAGCTCTTGTTAAAACGGCTCTAATCATTCAACACACATATTAATATGGTCAGTACTTGTATTATAAAGGACTCTCATTACCTCTCCCCACAGCTCTTTAGCTGGCATCCAAGTCTCAATGTCAAATTTCCTGTAAGCGGGTGCTCCTAGTTCTTGTGTAGGCATCTCAAGTACTCTGCAAAAGCAAGTAGACAATTACTGCAAACATTTCATCACATTTTATTCTACAGATGTGTAAAGCTGTAAAGATCAAGGCTGTGGTTCTTTTAGATTTATGTCTCTAATTTCTAAAACAGCCAGTTTAAGTTGTCTAAAAACAACGTTTTTTTTTAGATATTGTACAACCTAAAAATTATTTAAACACACTCAAAATGCTTAGAAAATGGAGTGTGATAAATATGGGTATCAATTAAAAGCAATCATTTTTGACTCGAAACAAAATTACTGTACTTCCCTTCATAAGCTACGGTATATAAAAAACCTTTTACAAGTATGCATGTAAAGTTAATACACGAGAGGTACATGTAAAATGTCTCATGAATTATATACGGGTACACCGGGTGTGTAAGAAATAAAGTAAATATGTCCAAAACCATAGTTTGTTAGAAAGTGTGATGAACTGTTTTTTAAATGAATAAAATTGTTGTTATATGGTATGGCAACCCAAATTTTCCTACAGAAAACCAGTTCTACAGCTATTTATCAATGAGTCTAAAAGTAAATTACTGTCCTACAGAATAGCTGGACGTAATGTTTGCATCGTGTGAACATGTGATAAAGGGTAATGTACAGCTGTTTTCTTTTTTTAGAACAACCATTCTTTATAAAACTGAAAGAATGGCTTTTACCTGAAATGCAATCCTAAGTTCTGAAAAAGTTGTTTCTCTATTTCCAAAAACTCTAGAAGTAAATTATCTCCTCCTCGATTCTGAGTAACCCCAAACATTTCAACCTGAAATAGGCAGAAAAAAGGTTGATATTTCTCATCCCATGCCAGCCAACAAGCTTAATGTTCATGACTAGGGCTTTTATTTTCAACTAATGTCTTTATTCATAATAAAAGTTTTTAAGAATGCAAATTTGAAAACACATCAGTAATTTATTGATGAACATGTGTAGGTTTTAAAAAGCTAACCTTAGTGAATTGGTGAACCCTATAAATGCCTTGTTCTTCCTCCAAACGCGAGACTTCTGCTCTGTAGCAACGACTCACAGCACACACCCTGGCACAGAGCAAAAACAGTCAAAACTATACAAATTGTATCACAAGTTTTCATTGAATACTATCAAATGTTTCAACAAACATCAATTATATGTATATTTACAATAGTATTTATATGTAGAATGTTAAAACTCCTAAAAACAATTTACTTTAAAAAAAAAAAATATTGTTACTTTCCTCTAAGAAAAGAAAGTTTCAAAGATCAAAGAAAATAATTGAATTACTTCCCTTTGCAAATAATACCAGACCAGTAGAGCATCTTATCTAATGCCAGTACTTACTTCTTTGGAAGAGTTGTTAAAGTCTCATTCATATAGAGACCTGTAAGATCAATACAATGATCGAATTTTAGATCAGCATAAAAATCTTTACCAGTAAAAATGGACTACATACAAAAAATCCAAAGACTGAAACAATTAACTTTATTATCAATGCAAGTGGTATTGTCAATTTATTGGATATCAAAATCATACACTATAAAATACTGTAAAGGTATTATATTTGACGTGTACGATATTTGGCGGATCGAAATATGTTCTTAAAAAAGTTTTAGCGCATTCCTGAATGTTACTATTCTTATACATGCATGCATGGCATTTAGCAAAGTTTTTGATTTAGCAGACCACATTCTGCCAAAAGCGCTAAAAAGAATACACCGCTTAATGTACATGTAGTACGTTTAAAGTAGACTGAAAAGTAGAATTCATACCAGCAAGTGATATTTCAGCTGTTCCCGCTAGACAGAGAGGGTTGTCATGGTGATTAGATTCCAGCTTGTATACCTGGTTCCTATCACCAGTTGTCCTAAATCCACAAGCTTCCTGGTTTTCAATAAAAATTGCATGTCCACATTTTTTTTTAAACAAAAATTATTAAGAGTTATTACAGAAGCTGCCTTTGGTCCAAATACACAAAGGGTTTTCACATCAAAACATCTTTAGAACACATAATTTTTTAAATATTGTTTGTCGTTCGAATATATTCTGATTTCTGATTTGTGTAGACTTACAACAACACTGGCATTGAGAATATCTGGGACGGAAACTAGAGTAAATCCCTGTGGAAGAATATTATCCAGGGTATACCTAATCAGGGCCTGCTCTAGTTTCGCAAAATCGGACAGGAAGTAGTAAGTTCGAGGCCCTGTAGTGTGGCCAACATCACTGAAATAACAAAACAAAATTATTGATAACTATTATCGCTTGTTTAATACTGCCACTGAAGAGCTATTGGTTAGAGATTTTAAAGATTCTGTATTTTTTTTGGCCAAAATTACCTTGTTCTAAGTAGATTTAATCTCTTTCCAATTTCCATCACTGACTGAGGTTTAAATGTAAATTCTACAGATAAAAGGGAGAGAAAAATATTATGAGGGAAAGTGACATATATCACTGAAAATGATGTCGAACAATGCATGGAATAAATTTTCAGCTCTGGACAAAGATACACGTAAAGCATTCTATCTACTAAGTGTTCCAAATCCTGTACCTTTTTTTGTTCCAAAAAGGCCTTTGCATTCTGCCTGTTCCTCGCTTCCTATGGGCTAAGGGGACAACAAAATACATGTACTATATGTAAATTTGTATTAAATTGCCTGTAGTTCACAAAAAAGTTTACTATTTTAACTTCATTGCTGAACAGCTGTATACATAAGTCAATGATTCAAATTTGTTCATACAATTATATTATGACACAGATATTGTTTATGATACCATAAATTTTCTTAAATTTTAAATATGGTTATAATGTTAGATTTACTCACAGAAGCAGGGGAGGTCCTATTTGGGATCTTAGAAGCTGCTTCATTTAATTGTTGAAGAAGGGACTCCTTTTTTGCAACCTATAAGTTTATTTTATGTTTTGATTAAAAGTACAAGTAACTTATGTTTATAAGCATTCACTACATGGGTACAATGATCTTAATATATACAAAATGCAAAACTTACATCCTTCTCTTTTTGAAATGTCTTCCATAGTGATATCTAAAACCAAAATGTATAATATTCATGTATTTCACTTCCTGTCATCTCTTCCATTATCTAAACATGGCTTAATGTAAAAAGATTTTTAAAGTGTACATTGGTATAGAATCAGGTCAAAGCAAGTCCTACATACAACTTGGTTTATATCTCCTACTCCTTTGCGGTTTACAATGTTTTCCTCTATGGCTGCTCCATTCTTATCATCACACAGGTACAGCCAATCAAACTCTGGACTGGGTGGATCAAATGGGCGTGTCCAGGCCTCGGGGACAGGATGAGAGCTTAGAAATCTGGTGATGACTTTGGATTTACAAAAAGTGAAGTTTGATTTGGAGATTTGTTTCCAGATTTGAAAGGCTCGCATTTTTTTTTTTTTTTATAGCAGAGAAAATGCTGATTAGTCAGAATCTTCTATTCTTTTATGCACTGAAAATAAATATATGATACACATTGTAAACAGATGTATGTAAACAGATGACTAAGCTATGACTTGATAAGAACTATAAATATGAACAACAGAACAAGTAAACAATTATGTATATAAACTGTGCAATTATTATGAATTTTAACCAAGTTATCACTCTTTTGGAAATTAAGTCCTTTGGAAAGTACAGTTAGTATTTAATTGTGCAGTAGTATGATGTCATATGTCCAGGTACGGGACATGAACTCGCAAGGATGTATTTGGAAGGTATGGGATGATAGTATTATATTTATCATAATTGCAGACTCTATAGAGCTTTAAAATTTGCCATTGCGTACTTGTCACGAATTACATGTTTCCTGTCAACCTTTGACATATACTCAAGTTCATATTAATGTTTAATTGTACCATGCATTGTCTGATGGACAATAAAATTGTGAAAACTTTTACTTGAATCTACCTTAGTAAATAATGAGCAGATGGGAAGACTTTGCCCAGTGAGCTGAACGTCTTACATCATTAGACTCCTACAATAATATAATTCTGTAATATTCTATATTTTAAAGTTTTTAAGTGAAATATTTACCATGTTTACACTAAATCTAATATTTATAAGCAACAATAAACATTATAAATATCATAATCTGATGTAAAACATGTTCTTTCACTTCTTTAATACCATATCATCAAAATTAAAGCAATTTTTTAAAGAAATTTATGGAACACATTAACGGTTTTATAAAATGCGATTTACCCCCCCCCCCCCCCCCCCCCCCTTGAAAAAAATCCTCAAAGCATCCTAATATATTTGCTCTAAGAGTCTTTATATCACACATAAAATATCACTATCAATAGTCCAATTCAACTGCAAAATTTTTATTTATTGCTTGCGACATGGCGAACCTTTGGCGAAGTTTCTCCTCTTTCTCCTCTGCAGCTGTGTCTCATGTGTTAGTCCTGAAAAAGGGAGGTAAGAACGTAAACAGACTCACTTCCGGTCGAAGTGGACAACACGCAAAACATAAACAAAGAAGATCAGCTGATAGGAAACCGTTCTGTGCAACGAAGGTAATTTGTTGACATTTGCGATGAAATAAAAACGTTGAAAGTTTTATGTCTGAAAACTGTTAAAACAACTAGATGTGTCATTGTGAATTTTTATGTGAAATATGACATGCCCAGTGCAATTTTTGGCCATTGCCAGAATGCACCATGTGCATTGCATTTTGATAAAGCTGAATATACCAAGAAAACTAAACACGCATCTTGAGTGATGTCGATGTTAGTCGTACACATGTAAATTAAGTAAGATCAGCTATATGCATGCATATGTTATGTTTTTGATATTTTCTTTATTTAAAATTCAATAAATTATGAAAATTTATGGGGACAAAACCCTATCATTATTGTCATTTTCATTTTACAGTGAATAAAGTACAATAGATAATTTCTTACAGGAAATATTTGTACCGTAATCACATTACATGCATGTCAATATGCAATCTCTCTTATAATACGTACTGTAGTACAATGTATATGAATACGGTGCATTAATCTACATGTATGAATGAATTTTCTTGATAATCATGGTAATTATAAATTATTTTGGTACTAAAGGGTTGGTCCTCTTTCAGTTCTCCTATTACTGTACTGTGATAACACTAGACAGTAAAATAAAATACATGGTAATGGTTTTAAAACATGATTTGCAAATTGCAATATTTCAGCTAGGGTAAGAATTGATCGAGGTACATGTAGCTGCAGGTCTGTATAGCTTCAGGTCTAAAAAAGATTGGACGACAACCTGGGTTTTCAATCCGAATTTTTTTTAGACCAAGAGCTACAGACCTGCAGATAGAATTGAGGACATTGTGGCAGAGTGCAAAGGCTTCCTTATCAAGTCCTTGATGGTCGCTTTTTCCACCAAACCCAAATACTGCTTATATATCAAGACATTTGCAATGGAATGGGAGAAATAATGAAGGACCAGACCAGGATTCAAACCTGGGCCCCCTGAATCTCTAGTCAGGTACTCTACCAAATGAGCTATCTGGTGTCAGTAATTGAACCGGTCTGACAGTCACATTCCTCCTCACTTAAATGATCTTCGCCCTTGAAGATTATGCACCCAGGCTCTTCTCCTGGCAGGAGTTAATCTCAGTTCCAAGGGATGGCACAGCAACAAATGTAATGGGATGGGAGAAATAATGACGGACCAGACTGGTGTATCATTTGAACCCAGGCCCCCTGAATCTCTAGTCAGGTGCTCTACTAACTGAGCTATCTGGCGCCAGTATTGGAACCGGTTTGAACATCACATTTATCAAAAACAATTTGTTTATTCTAAAATATATTATCAGAATATACACCCAATCAATGAATTTAATTTCAAATGACAAATTTTGGTTCAAAACTGCTGGTGCAACTACATGGGAGAATAGAATCAAGCCATACTGCATGAATGATTGAAACATGTTTATGCCATGATGTTTTTAACATCAGACAAACTCAGAAGGCTTTATTGGGGCACTGAACAAAAATAAAGTTTTGGTTGATTGGATTACCTTTAATCAGTTAATCCAAAATGTTGCACTGTTGCATTTTAGGTTAAGCAAATTTTAATTACACGTATCATACAAAAAAGACTGCATTTTATTATTAATCTTTTTCATATTTTTAGACTTTGGTGCAAGGGTAATAAATGGCTGCTGGATTGAACATAGCTGGCCTTCAGTTAGACACTGCACCCTTAGCACAGCACGATGGTGAGCAGGTTTCATTTAACTCCAGAAGTCAGATGTCTGTATCCCTCCCCTCCTCCCCTACAGCCCTGTCCCTGGCCAGCCCAGAGGGCATCGATTGTTATGGTAACGAGAGACAAGTGCTGAGTGACCAGGCCAAATTCTACAACAACACCACCCTGAGCGACGTCACACTTGTGGTAGGGGGCAACAAGTTCTACGCACACAAGCTGATCTTGGTCCGCTCCAGTGATGTGTTTGAGCGCATGTTGAGTGAGGAGTGGAACGATGGAAGCAAGAAGGTCAGAATTTTTACTCAGTCATATCTTATAATTCTATAGATATACATGTACCAGTATACACATTGCAAATTAAACAAATTATGGTTAACTTAAAGAAAAATATTTCCGTAGAAACTGCCTTTTTTTTAATAATATTTTAATTTAATTTTAGTTGGATAATATTGGGACATTCTATATGAAATTTTTTATGAAATACTAATTTTTTTTGTCTTAATGATCTTCCAGGACTTGACCTTGACAGAAGACAGTATGTGTGTCAACGTGTTTCCCAGATTTCTTCAGTTTCTCTACAGCTGTCATGTCAAGCTGAACATAGACAACACACTACCAGTTCTGATTCTGGCAGACAAATACAATGTCACAGATCTACGCAATGTGTGCATTTCCTTTGCATGTTCCTTCATCATTCCCAAACTCCAACTTAAGGATGTCTTCCATGTCTGGTTTCAGTATGCTACAAAATGCAACAACGTTCGCCTGACCAATTCCTGCATCAGTGCAATGGCTGAAAAGATGGATGACATTATTGGTTCAGTCGAATGGGAGGATGAATGGGTCGGCATGGACAACCAACAACTCATTGAGTTTCTCAAGTGCTCAGAACTATGCATTAAAGATGAATTCCAACTCTGGAATGCCATGCTGAAGTGGCTTCTTTGCCCCCAGTTTCCTTCAAGAGCTGGAGAAAAGATTCATGAGCTGACGGAAATTGTTGAACACATCCGTTTTCCTATGATGACTGCGGAGCAGCTCTGTGCAGTGGAGTCTAGTGAGGTGGCTCAGAAGTATAAGGATATATTCCAAAAACACTTCCTCCAAGCCTACAAGTACCATGCTCTACCGCTGACCAGCAGAGCCACTGTGAAGGAGTTCACTGGACCCTGCTTTCTACTGAGAAACTACACCGATCTGAGGTGGGACAAGCGCTTTGTGTTACAGCCCTTCTCCGCCTGTCCCAAGTGTTCAGAAGTCAGCTTTAGGTTCTCAACTAGAGCCTCAACCTTTCCACAGCAAACCTGGGATTGGGATCTGAAATGTCACCCTAAAGGATTCTCATCCACGTCTGAAGAATTCCGGTGCATTCTTTATTCAAATCTCATTTTAGACCAGCCCAGACCAATCGAGTATCTGCTTTCTGTTGTTGGAAAGGATGAGATTTTACACTCTGTCAGTGGACGCAAAAATTTCTCAAAGACGCGTTACACAGCTGATACAGAAATGGACAAGAAGGTGTCTGTGGCAGAGCTCTGTCAACCTAACTCCCCACTGCTGGTGGAGGACTCACTGATTCTACAGATAACACTGAAGCCCGTAGAATAATTATAATTAATTATAATAGACCTGGCTCCATGCATGGCTATATTATAAACATGCAGCTTTTGTAATGATCTGTGTTCATTCGTAAAATGTGAACTGCTTTATGCTTACATATTGCAATTTTTAACAGTACCTTATTACCGTACTGTATTTCTATGACATTGTCACAACAGATTTGAATCGTAGATTCAAGTATGCATGTAACTTATGCCACATGTATTATGGACTAAGTGCTTAAAAAAAGATTTCAAGTTAATTAGATTTTCATTTATAAATGTAAGTTAACTTTTTCACAGATACATGCATGATCATTAAAAAAAACACAGAACAAGCTTTATAACCCTTAACTATATGGCAAAGTCTCGATGGTATTTAACAGGTAATAAATGTACTTGTATGACACTGATAAAGTCAGTATAAAATGTTGACCAAAGAGAGACTTTGATGTGGTGTCGGATCATTCCAGTATTTGGTTGTGCATTGAAAGTGGTTGTTTGCCAAATGTTTTATTGATTTTGGTCATGTTTTTTTTTTTTTTTTTTTACATTTGTTAACAATTTCTTTATCATGTTCATTATTAATTAAACATAGAATTTATAATTTTATCTGTATTTATTCTTTGTCTTAAAAACTTAAAAAAGGCTTGCTCGTACTTTGACCATTTAGAAAAATTATTTAATTTTAGAAATTTTATCTATGAGAATGTTAATCAGTTTCAAATTGAACGAAGAAACTTTTATTTTATTTTATTTTTTTTTGGGGGGGGGGGGGGGGGTAATCCTTATGAAAAGTTTCCTCAGAAATAAAAATTCATGTTTTCAATATAAATTCTTAAGAATAAGTTTTGAAAGATTATACTTTGATGAAGACTTGTGAAAATCCAGATGTGTGAAAATTGTAATAAAATGATACTATTGAAAATTTGGCATGCGAATAAAACACGGATGTCTTACCTAATTTTGTTTACACCGGAAGTAAAAATAAAAATGGCGACCTTCATACGAAACTTTCGCACATGTTACTATAATACGAGACATTTTGGATTAACTGGAAGCCATAGGCAATATTTATGTTCTTCAAAGCAACGACACTTAGTTTGTGAAAATTTAAGATCTAACTCTATCCGTAATTTATGTACACCTCAGACAAAAACGGTGAAGGAATCGGCAGTGCGAAGGTTGCATCACATTTCTTCTGTGGAAGACAGGTTATGTAATTCTAGAAAATTCTCTCTTTGGAATAAATGTTTCTTGAATCAAGGCAAACGGGCCTTGTCTGTGCAAAGGCAATGCTTGAGGGCATATTCGAGTCAGGAAAATCCCGGGGATTCGGAGGATGGAGGAGACAACCCCTCTTGGCAGGGGTCCCAGTCTCAGTATCTCCCAACACCCCTCACTGTCCCTGATTACTTCCCAAGGGTACCTGTTTTAGCAGTAAACCGAAATCCTGTTTTCCCGAAATTTAGTAAAATGTTAGAGGTATGTTTTGTGTGTGTGTGTGTGTGAGGTTTTTTTTGTTAAATTCAAGTCTCTTACTTTATTTTTTTTTTTAATGAAAAATACTATAATATTTACTTTCTTTAAATTAGAAAAAATGTCCATCATTATTTCAAATATTTAACTTATTTCAAGAACAATTCTTTAAACCTTTTGATGAAATAACCTTGTATTTATTATAATTGATCATTATTAGTAAGACTGGCTATATTTGTAGATTAAGGATCCAGAATTGATGGAGTTATTGAGAAGAAAAGTAAGATTAAATCAACCATATGCAGGAGTTTTCCTAAAGAAAAGTGATTCGTAAGTCTTTCTACACGTACATAAATCTTTAATTAGCCATAGATCATAATGCAAGTCATATGACAATCCAAGGCCACATATTGCGAGAATTTATTTCAATAGAATTTCCATAACCAAAAAATGATATAGGTAAAGGTTGCTAACCCAGAAAAACCTCTGATATTCACTGTCCTACAAAGAAAGTATATGTTTATCATAGATAAAAATAATGATGTGTATTTTTATCCCCACCAGAAATGAAGCTGATTGTGTAACATCTTTGGATGATATCTATAAGATTGGAACCTTTGTTCAAATTGCTGAGTTGCAGGATATGAAAACAAAAGTTAGATTGATTGTCAACTGCCACAGAAGGTTTGTTTATTGCTAGAAAAGATTAATAATTATTTATGGTTAATTTTACAAAAATTGGATTTCTCATTTAAGGTAGTCCTATACTCGGCACTAAATGGGCTCAATCATTAAAAGCTTAGCTTTAAATGATAAATATACATTCTAGCAATACATATACAAAAGAAAATATGTATGTTTACATGCTAGTTTGTTTGCTATCACCTCTCAGACGTTTGTACCCCCTTGCGAAAATTATTGACAATTATGAAATTTGCCAGACGTCCGTTTTTCCTAAAAATAATTACCAATTTTGGGAAAATTAGAACTGAACATACAAAATAGAATATAAATATTTATTTAAGGCATATCTCATCAATAATTTTGCGCAAATTTTTGTAAGTAAGTACGCTTTATGGACCTGATGTATCAAAATAGAATACTAAAAATGCAATGCTAGTATCGCGTTTGTTAATTTTTGTTACTATTTTATGGACTCAAACTTAAATTCATGGTGTTTATTCTATAGATTGACATCTTAGAAAAAAGATTTGGTAAAATAAATTATATGTTGACGGATTACTTTTCACGCTTTAAGCTCTAAATCAAGTAGACCCTGACGAAAAAATCCGTAAAAATCACATTTTGCTACTGTTTTCTGCCTAGATCTGTCAACAATGTTAGATATCATTTAAACATTAATTAATTGACGATTGATTAAATTCGAAATAGCTTCTGTCTCT
This sequence comes from Magallana gigas, assembly GCF_963853765.1. Classification (NCBI taxonomy): domain Eukaryota; kingdom Metazoa; phylum Mollusca; class Bivalvia; order Ostreida; family Ostreidae; genus Magallana; species Magallana gigas. The sequence goes on along the minus strand of NC_088858.1, from coordinate 30,505,868 downwards.
AAATTTAAACCGGTTTTAGTAAAAGAAAAGGAAAAATTCGGGGGGGGGGGGTCAAAACAAAGAAGATATAAGCATACCTGAGATCCTGGTTAATCAGAAACTTCGTTTTTCATTTTACTTTAACAGAATCGAGTTTCTCAACATTAAACATTTCTATCTCTCATAGAATACATATATTACCGTTCTTATTGCTTATTATTGCCATTGTTTACAACAGCGATGTAGAGCAAAATCAATACCGGGTATCAAAAACGCTTTGTAAAAGTCGAACCAATATTGTAAAATCCGTATTATGACGTAGTGCGATACTCGGACTACTTTAAGCAAATAATTTCATGTTTTTTTGTTTGTTTTGTTGTTGACTGAAGTATATTTTTAAACTAAGGTGTTGTAAAGGGAGATTTATGATAAAATCTAGCTTTAGACTATTTTTACTATGTTATTGTAAAAAAATTGTTTATTTTAAGGGAACAGCTCATCATGTAATAATTTCCCTTTTCCTTTATGTAGAATAAAGATAACAGAAGTTCTACCAGAGGATGCTGAACCATTCCCAACAGGTGCAGTTCCTTCACGTATGTACGGTACACAGCTAAGATCTTGTAACATTGTTATCCCTATTTTTAGTCTCATCATCAATTTTATATTGAACAAGCCTGTTTTGTTTTGATCTTATTTCCTGTCTACACTAACCTCCTCTTTAACATTTAAATATGCTTATATTTGTAAATACAAAAGAAGATTTCATTTTTGAGTGACCCTTAGAATTTTAAGTCAAAGGTGAATATCTAGTGAAGCTTAAGGTGAAATTGACTTTACCAGTAATACATGTTAAAATTGTTACTACATGTTTGTATTAAAGATATACATGTAAAAGTACATAGTATAATGTTCAACAGAACCAGTCATCATATATTTGTTTGATTTTGATTTTTTAGCAAAAACATTTTTCTTTTCAAAATACCTACTTAGGAACTGAAGGAAAAATAAATTGTTTATCCTTTTTTAGGGAAATAACCTTTTTTGTTCTTTAAGCTTCCATGTTGAATTACCCGGTATATTATTTTATTCATCTCTTGATTTAGTTAAAACAGTTCAAGAGAAAAATGACAGCAAAAGAAAAATGAAAAGAAGAAAGAATGGAAAGAACAACAATGGAAGTGAGGAAGAAAAATCAGAGATAACTGAAGCAGAGGAGAAACCAATTGAACGTAGGTTGATTTCAATCTACTTATTTTTTAATAAAGCAAAAAATAAAAGATAAAGGTACACACACACAATTAAAGTAATTTTTCTTTATTTTCATGCAAATTAAATGCATTTCTCTTGAAAGTGTTATGAATGCCTAAAATAAGCCACTTTTTGATAATATTTGACGATATTTTTCCCTTGAAAATAAGCGTCTTACTTCTTGCAGACATTTTCTTCTGAGAAATAAGCTGTATTTGAAAATAAGCTGTATTATTCATAAAAGTTACTGAAAAATCCCTGCAGGAGTCAATCTAAGAAGATTTGATGTTCTACAGCATTTATTTTTAATTTTATTTTGTAATGGTTAAAGAGAAAACAGAAACGAAATTTTTCATTTTCTACTTTTAGCATAATCATCAAATGGATTTTAATATATTATTTTAATTATTTTGTACCTTTATATTTTATTCTAAACCTGTTGAAAAAAATCAATTGGAAAAACAGTTATCATTTCTGCTTTGACAAAGTCGATTTACCATAGATGTTTTGTAGGGCTTTATATGTTAAATTACATTAAAAAATAATGCACTGATTTTGATTGCAGCACTAAACACCCCAACACCACCCCCAATGGGAGAAAAGATAGACGAGAGTGTTGTCAAACCTGTGTCTTCGAACAAGATTTTAATGGTGGAAACAGAGAACGTCAAGGACCAATCCTACGAATACAGTGATCAGATGAAAGTAAAAATGCTTACTTAGTACTTATCCTCATCTTATTACTTTAATGTGGTACATGGTATCTACATGTACAATATAATAATATACTGTGTGCAGTAAATTTTCAGTATAAAGCTTGAAAATTTGTTATTTTCATGACTGATGTACATGTGAATTTTTATGAAATAAGCGTAGACAATAACATGTTATGGTGATCAGCTTTTTAAAATCATAAATCATTAAAATTCATTGGTTTATATAATTCAATTTTTACTTTACTATTTTAATTTACCAAAGTTTTGTGACATAAGTTTGTTTTTCATTGTAGGCCACTACAGCAGCAGTTGTAGAAACCATACGAGACATTATATCACTTAATCCAATATACAGGTGTGTAGTTACTGGATTATCAGATTAAGATTCTAAAATTGCACACAATGTTTGAATCTACTTTTATTGTCCGTGTATTAAAAATTTGACATTTTTTTTTTACTTCATTTCAGGGAGAATTTGGCCTACATGATTCAGCACAATAGATTTAATGATAACCCTGTATATATAAGTGATTTAGGTTTGTACACAATATGACTACAAAATTAGTTTGAAGTTCATATAATACCTGTATATTCTAAGAGATGTTATATGTTAAATTTTGTTTTACAGGTGCTCAACTAACTGCAGCAGAATCATCCGATTTACAGTCAGTTTTGGAGGAGCTGGATGTTAGTACATTTTTACTAAGATACGATCTACTAACATAATACTTTATGTACATGTACATATGTTTGGCTCAATTATTGAAAAAAAAATGTTTTTAAATATATTTATTTTAATCATACAAGTAAGTTTTGATAACTTACCGGTATTAACTCATTTTCCATCTGTTTTGTGAGTGATTTTAGCAATGTGATTTTTTTTTCATGTGTTCAGTTTAAAAATGTGCTTGTTTATCAGAAAAAGTTCATTTACTTGGCTTTTACCTTTATTAAAGAGAAGATTTCATTTTATGAATATCTTATTATGGTATGTTGAAATCTACATGTAGGTATCAGAAAGACTACACATGGTGCTAACTCTACTGAAGAAAGAATTTGAAAGAAACAAACTTCAAAAGAAAATCGGAGAAGAGGTAAACTGAATTGAACTTTCTTACCTTGCTTGTTGTATTCATTTAAAAGCAAGGAATTTTTTTTTTTGTTTTAAGGTTAGCTTAATACTGTCAATTCCTTATATTACGCGAGTACTTAATTCCGCAACCCTGCTGTTTTGTATCAAATAACGAGAATATAAAATCGTGAACATCAAACTTTTCTCCTTATTTTTTATAGTTCTGAACTCTTTGAAAATAATGGCGAGATTTTAAAAACCGCGAAGAGTGCTTCTCGCGATTTTATGCGGAAGTTCATTCCTCGAGTTTAATTAGAAATGTGCAGTACTTAAATCTGTAAATTTTTCAGGTGGAAGAGAAAGTACGAAAACAACACAGAGATTTTATCCTAAGAGAGCAGTTGAAGCTGATTAAGAAGGAGCTGGGAATGGAAAAGGACGACAAGGATGCCATTGAGGAGAAGTTCAGAGCAAGATTAGAGGTAAATTACAGAAAGTTACCAAATAAAAAAAATAAAAAAAATGAAAGTAGTGAAAAGAAGTATTTAATCAAAGGAAAGAGTATTTGAAAGAAAAATATGTTTAAAAATCTGGATACAGTAGATCTTTTATAAACTTAAAGTTATGTGTATAAGAATTTGTCAGATCAAAATTACCTGTGGAAAAAATATGGTAGAATACAAGTTTTGATTTGATATTTACAGGGTTTGGAAGTTCCTGATCCAAT
>NC_088858.1:30419623-30497123 GCF_963853765.1 Magallana gigas | reverse complement strand
AGCAGTAAGATCGGCTACACCTACTCCAAGACTCTGCTCAACGAGATTGACCCCGACAATGAATTCTTCCAAACATCCAGCATCCATTTACACTCCCCTGAGGTAAGTATTGAAGTCAGATGCCTATCTTGTTAAATCTATTTTATTATAATTCTTTTGAAAAACTTGCATCAAACTTAACTTACCTCTATTTAGTATGGTAGTCAAATGCTTCTTGTTTTAAATCTGTCATATTTTGACAGAGTTTACTATTTTTACTTATACCGGTACATGTATCTGTATCTCAAATTCATATGTGTTTAGGGTGCTACACCAAAGGATGGACCCAGTGCAGGAATAGCCATAACGACTGCACTGATGTCACTAGCCATGAATCGGCCATGTCGGCAGGAAGTGGCGATGACGGGAGAAATTACTCTCACTGGAAAAGTATTAGCCATTGGTGGACTCAAGGAAAAACTCCTAGCAGTATGTGAAATATATATCTGTTAAAATATTCTTTTTTATTAAAAATACTGCAATACATTTTAATTGAATGATGCAGTGGTTTTTATTGTTTATAAGTGTAAAAGCAATTTTCTTTTGAAAATAGGGACAACATGAAATAGATAGTTATTAAAAAAAATATCTGAAAGAAGAAAGTAAAGATGTAGCTTTTTTACTCAAACATTTTTTCATTTACAACTGATTTCCATTTGAGTTTTAAACATCATGTAATCTTTTTCCTTTTTTTCAGGCCAAAAGAGCTGGAATGAAATGTGTGTTAATCCCAGAAGAGAACAGGAGTAAATTTGAAGATTTGGATGAAGCTGTGAAATCTGATCTGGAAGTTCATTTTGTGAAACATTACAAGGAAGTTTTTGACATAGTATTCCCCAAGGAGGGGGCCCAGTCCTGATACTACACTAATAGTACACCAAACACTGCACAAAGTGTAATATTGTGTTACAATGTAAACATGTGAAGTAAAAAAGACCGGAGGAGATATGTTTAATATAAAAATACTTGAGTCAACATCTTGGCCAAATACAGTATTAATCTTCATGAAAATTATGATGTTTAGTCTGAAGACCAAATTGCCTGATATTGAACAGTTACAAAATATGAAGAAGCTGAGGCCATATAGAATATAAAACATTTTGAATTGATTTAAGTTAAGATATGATTTAACTTCATGCAGAGTGTGTATGAATAGTACATGTAATAAATGTGATATTTATGTATTGTGTGGTTGTTTAGTAGCTACTTAATCATCTTTTACAGATACATTCTATGCCACTAGATATTTGGGGATGGGGGGGGGGGGGGTTGGAGAGATCTGTTTTCTTGTCAGTGGAATGAGAAAAACTCGCCAAGGCCAACGGTTAGTAAGTGTCTTGAATTAAATATTTTATTGTATACATCATATAAAAAAAGGATTAAAAAAACAAGTTTGAACAACTTCCGAGTTCTTCTCCATAAATTATAAATAAATGTAAATTACACAACTGTCATTGAAAATTGTACAAATCAACTATACAGAATGTGTACAATTAAAAGTAATATACGGTTAATTAATGAAGTATAATTTCAACATCTAAATCGAAGTGTATTAAGTCCAATCATCAGTGACGTATTGTGTGGCGCAAGCGGGATTTGCATTATTATACCAAATGAAAAAAAAATGTAAACATAAATAATAAGAAATCATTCTCTGAATATTACGAGGTAATCAAGTACGATCGGACGTGATCAAATCTATCATTTAGCCCTTCATGCTTTAATGGATTAGATTAACCCGACCGTATTTGAATGATCACCACGTAATACTCAAAGAATGATTCCCTATCACTAAAATAAGGTGTTCCAGAATGGAGTGTATAAAATCTGATTACAAAGTGCACTGGCAGAAAGCCGGTAAGTTCAAACATTTCTGTTTTTAATTCCTGATATATCATTTACAAATTTTAAAAAATGTAAATTATCAATGATTTAATTGAACAATTGGTAAAAATTATATAAACATGAATAATGGGAAATCATTCTCTGAATATTACATGTGTATATGATTAAAGAAATATTTAAATAAATCCAACACCTCAATCAGACGGACAATTTTCAATAATATTAGTAAATCTAATACCTCAATGACATTATCTAGTTTGTAATTTGGGTTTAATGACATTTCAATTTTATGTGGCTAGAAAAATTGTGGTGACTTTTTTTTTCAGTTTGATAAGAGCTGCCATGTAGTGCTTGGTCTATACTTGTAAAATTATCAAAGTAATGAGTTCCTTGAAGGAAAAGATGGAAAGAGTGAAAGAAAGGGTGAAAAGATAAAATCTTCATCAGAGGTAAAATGTCAAGGCCTTCTTTTCCTACTTTTATGAAGCCTCCAAGGAATAGCAATCCTTTGATGGAAGTGACTTTGGCTAAAAATATTGATGTTTGTATAATTAATCAACAACGGCCAAGGTTGGTCTTTACATTAGTGATACACCGAGAAATATCCTGTTCCGTGAGAAGATACATGATTAAAAGCCCCTCTCTCTCTCTCTCTCTCTCTCTCTCTCTCTCTCTCTCCCTCTCTCTCTCTCTCTCTCTCTCTCTCTCTCTCTCTCTCTCCTTTATTTTATAGTGATTTGCAAGCGATATATAGTTACTGAGAACACTTTAGACACACACACACAGAGAGAGAGAGAGAGAGAGAGAGTAAAGTATACTTAGGTTTGGTTTTGTGGTTATCACAATGTCAATCGTTAGAAAAGTATTTCATTTATGGAGAAACTCCAGAAAAAGACTGCAACACATCACATTTGATAAATGACGATATGTATCAAAATATACTGATGCATATATTGCATTGGTATTTTTTTTTTTTAAATTGTTGTAGAAGTTGTAGAATTGCATTAAACTGGTTGGATAGGGATTATATTTTGTCGAATAGTCGTTTTACACAATGGGATTTTAAAATTAAAATTGATACATTTGTATTTTTCTTACATAATACTGTTCGTGAATATCTATTTTCTGACTTTTATATACAGGTGCATAATTGTCATGAATGCTCGTAATTTGGTTGCCTACTGTGAAATATGTCAATTTAAAGTTTAGCATCGAAGGAGAAAGTTGTCCTTGTTTTTCAATCGATCAGGATTACATGAAAAGATATCTTAACTCTTTTTTTACGCTTTTTATATTTTGCTAACCAAAAATAGACATGATTGATACAGATAAAAAAATATTTAAACGCTACGATTATGTTTAATAAATCAAAACGATATTTATTTCTACATTTCTAGGTACATATATGTCGTATACCACGGTCCCAAGTCTTGGGGCCCTATAGAAATAAAGTATTATAGCAATAAAAACAGAAATAAAAACCAAATTGAAATATGCAGACTTCCTGGATAATATCGTTTAATTGGTAAATTAGTATTAGCTGGATGTTTTGAGGGAAAACAGTCAAATTACTTGTTTTTTCAATAATACTAATGTTAACACCTTGCTAATGTTTCATAACTATATTAGGTGTGTTTTATTTCATTTATATACATATATGTATTTTACAACTTGTATGCGAGGGGTTTTCATCTCTTACATCGATTAGACTTCATAAAAATATCTGCAAAATGGATTTGATCTTTTACGTAAATGATGCAGATACTTGACAGCTAACATTCTCTCTCTCTCTCTCTCTCTCTCTCTCTCTCTCTCTCTCTCTCTCTCTCTCTCTCTCTCTGCGCATGTGTGTGATATGATGAATGATGTTTATATCTTAATACAGATAAAAATGTTTATTTTTCTGAAACATACAAATTGTTTCATCTTTTACTTCCTGTTGCCACTCTCAGCCCGCATTTCTTACTAACTTTACATTTTTCAGCTGATGTAAGGAAATAAACCAAGACGCCAAATTTAGCAACCATCCATTAAAATCTTTATTTATGGTGAGCAGGAATGGGACCAGTGCGTTTCTGCACGCGAACGATCAGCGGACAAATGTTCTGTTCCGTTTCGGCTACGTCATTACTCTATTGCGTGACCACTGTGCAAATGGAATTGGATACTGAATGGTTTTCTTTGCTGCAACTTAATGTACAATACGTATTTTTCAGAGAATCTTCTAGAGATTACAACTAGACTTTTGTATGTACACTGCATGCAATTCCTAATTTAGATTTTGTAGGCTTGGAAAATATCACGAAACCCATTAAAATTCTTGAAGAAAAAGTCTACTATGCATTAGAAATTCAATATTTATATAAAAAAAAATTGCTATATGATTTTAAAAGCATATAAAAAAGTCCTGTTTTCAGCAATCAATTGTAGAGAGCTTTATAAAAAAACCTTCGTTGATCACGTTTCTTAAAAGGTAGCGAGTGAGCTATGTGTGTTTGAATATTATTCTAATGTACACTGCGCATGCGTTACAAAACATTCAATTTGGCTCGAGCGTTCACACTGAATTCACGATAGGCGGTAAATTAATAAATAATTTTCATGGTCAAAGTTAATTTGTTATTGAAAACATTGGCTGCAGACTAGAAAAATAAACCGCCAATTCATAGCAAGGAAGATCTATCGGAAAGTAACGCCATTTGAAGACATTCAGTCATGTTTTTTTCACATCAAAACAGCTTCTCTTTATAAAAATTCCAAATCACAATGGTTAAATGCCTCTGATTTAAAAACGATTCATGTCATATAGCAGTACAAAATCAAAGCCAGAATTTTGCACAAAATCCGAACATTTATGTAATGGTCACAATTGCCATCCGTATGGTGAATGCTTTCAGGGTTTAACTACTTCGGTTCCCATTTGTTGGATTTTCTTGAAATGTTTTGTGTGGTTGCTTCTTTTACTTTATGAATAACAAGTCGGTTTAATTGGTTGGATAAATATAGCACTGCCAGAGGTTTTGTTGTCTCTGATTTTGAATGACCGAGCGGGGGGTAGATATGACGTAACGAGACAATATAGGATAATTCTCCTCTGTACATGAAGGTCGTTAATGTCCTAAAGTGCATAAAATCACGATTCTTTGTGGATATGAAACTTATTAATAACAGAGAGAGAGAGAGAGAGCATGCATGCTGTATCTGTTATTGTAACTAATTTTGTACCCGTATTTTGACCTCTCCCCAGTGACTGTCTATGTATAGAGCACTATCCGTCATTGCTGCTGAGGTTATGATTTTTGCTTTTCCATCTTTTCCTTCCTTCTAGAATTTTTGATTTTATTAGTAGTAAATGGATCCAGTTAAAACTCGTCAAAACTAGTTGAATTCGATAAATCAATTGCATGACATGACCAAATATTATTAAGCATTTAACGTTTCAAGTACATGTTCTCGCTCCTCCAAACCTTTGCTATTTATCGCATCATTACTCTATTTACATGAATAAGTTTACCAACAAATTCACCATCAAGATTTACCTAATTCACCTTGAAAATTTAAATATGATATTTACAGTCATAAACTGTTATTTAAAAAAGAGATATTACTGATATTTAAACTTTAAAATTTGAATATTTCCAAAATATTTGTACAAATACTTCCGTAATTTATATATTCAGAAATGACCAAGACGATTCATTTTTATTCAATAAGACACAGAATACTGTGGTTTCATTAATATTCAAGGGCATCAATTTTCGTGGATAAAGTGAAATATACAGTTTCAAGGATACGTAAATTCGTGGCCAATGACCCTATCAATACAAAATGTTAATAAAAGTTGCACTTCAATGAACATTTAATTTCGTGGATCAACTTAACAACGAAATCCACGAAAATTGGTATTCAACCACAGTAGACTATATAATACGTCGTTACTATGTTTTAGAAATAAAACTGTGTTTACAATGCCTGCAACATTGAAACCTGTGTGTATATGTATAAATAAATATATATATATATATATATATATATATATATATATATATATATATATATATATATATATATATATATATATATATATATATATATATATATCACTTTATATATATATATATCACTTTAGAGCGATCGGCGACAGTAGCAACACCTTCTTTAAGAATGTGAACAATTGTTTATAATGTAGCTGTTCTTCTTTATAGTTTCTTAAGTAGTTTAGTAGTAGCTTTAGATTTTGTTTTCTTTGTTTTGTACTCATGTAATTTATTTTTTGGTCCTGAAGAAGGGACTGGTTGTCCCGAAAATTTGACAATTTCTATTGTTCGTGTCGTTAGCCATTTTTAGTGCTTTTTATATTCAGTTTACTGGCTTAGTATCTATATATTAGATCCGACACTTTAAAGATGCCTAGTGTTGTTGATTCTATTCAGTGCTTTTTATATATATATATATATATATATATATATATATATATATATATATATATATATATATATATATATATATATATATATATATATATATATATATTAAAAAATAAATATACGAATAAATAAATGATAAAAATAAAGCATGAATTTGTTCTTGACCATTTTAAATCTATATTAATCTCATTTTAAAAAATGTTTTGTATTTAAATATTATAAAATTATATAAATGTTTAGTCTAAAATATTTAGAACTTTTCTTAACTTCATACATGCAAAAGTTTATTGGTAAAAAATATCGATAAATGTAAGGTAAATCTAAGAGTATAAGGAAATATCAATCACATTACATTGACTTTTACACATACTAAGTTATATATGCTACATGGAAATGGTAATATTGTCATGTTGTAAATTCTGAATTTACTGGGTGGGTGTAAATACAAAATTTTTACGTCATGACATTACATGTATTTCTAGTTAAAAAATGTTTTGCTAGCGCTCTTCATGACTTACAGAGACCTTGGTCACTCAAAATAGCAATGCTTGTAACGTGATTTTTTAAATAAGATATCATCATCATGAATGATCCATCAGTAATTGTATATTTTGTTATTGCATATATTTTAAAGTATTATCTTAACGTTAAATATGTAGTTGAGGTAAGATTACATGTATTTCGTGGCCAAACTATTGCCTTTGAAACAGGTCATTATCTCCAAAAAAAAATGTTCTCAGAGATATGTTTTATTTCCAAGCTTATAATTATGAGAACAAAATTGCAGTCTCTGCTTTTATCATTTATACATAAATGCGTGGTTCAAGCAAATATCAATTATATTTACACATTAGAATGGCAGATTCCAGAAATTCTGCACCATTTATGCACTTCTGTCGTTAGTATAGACGGTATTATTTTAAAGTACTCAAAAGCGCATGTTGCAGATGATATGCACTATCAATTTTATAATTAAAGTATTCCAGTTTTTCTCTCATCTCACCTATGCCATAAAGCCCCACAATTACTACACATTAAGATTTTATGTTCTTTAGGAGTAGATCCTTCTAAAGATATCCATGCCTTTGATACAGTCAGGTGATGTAAAAAAAAAAATAATTAAATGAAAAGTCCAATACATTTTGAAAGAAAACAGTTAACTGATTATATCGTTTGTGCAAACTTTGTTGAATTTAGTTCGACATGTTTACCAATGCTATGTTATTCTTCATAGCCAATTAGCTATCACATACTGTATACTGGTGCATTTAAAACGAGAAAGGAAGTGACGCAGTGGACAGCGTGATTTGCGATCATTTTCATATCATCAAAAACATTTGATAGACATCTGAAGAAAATATCAGGCGAGACAATGAGACAGAGCTCGTCAGTTTATACCTCTGCAAATCATGAAAACCAAAATTTCCATTATCCCATGCTTAACGTAAAGTGCAACAAAGGAGAAGTGCATTCATCAAAGTCATATGGTTCTTCAAAATTTGTTTATGTATAGAAGCGAGGATAGACATTATGTAGAGGTGTTATATTTCCTGCGTACTGAATAAATCTTCCCCTGTCGCATTACTTCTTAAAATGGTTGGCATTATCGTCTTTCAATCGTCTGCAAAAGCGCTGACGTTTCGCTGCCACAGAATAGCAAAATGTTAGCAGAGCTTCAGATTATAATTATGTATAAATGTCAAGGAGACAATGAATTTTAAAATAAAACAACATATATTAGTTGTGAGCGGTTTATGACTTTAAAACTCAAGATTCTTACAAATCTAGAGCTGTTCCACAGCTTCTGTTGCCATAATTCCACATTTATTTAGTTAACTAAAGAAGCAGTAGCAATAGTAGTATTGATTCATTGAGTAGTATAAGTAAAGTGAAGTTGTAGTAGGTACTTTTGCTTTGTATTATAAAAAAAAAACGTAACTTCCAACCCATTGACCCTTTTTGAAAAATTAGTATTTGATTCAGGAATCAGTGTTGCAGGCATTGTAAGCACTAGCTTCGCTGTTGTTTTTTCTAATGGGGTCACATCTTTTATTGCCATTATTGACAATAATAACTACATAATAAGTATATTGATTAGGCTCTTTGAAATGTTGGACCATTTTAAAGATCTAATCTTTTTATCTTTATCGATACTAGTAACAAAATGATTGCTATGGAATTAATTTCTTTCAAGAATTATATTTAAATAGAAGAAGTAAAGCCATCAGACATCCATATTTTGGATTAGACAAATACATTAACATTTGGCATTTGAAGTTTATATCAAACACGTCTGTTTAACAGAATATCCAAATTTATTCACGAAAGTCAATTTTGAATGGAGATACATGTGCCTCGCACCCCAACAATTCTATCTTTTTATTGTATCTTATTTCGGGTGCTATAAAAGACTCCTTCTACGATGATACTGCCTACAAAGGTAAAAAAAAAATAAAACTTTGTTATGGAAAACATTCAACGATGCATTGACATATTATGCTCTGATTACTTTATCTTGTTAAATATTTATTTGTTAAGCACTAAGATATCAAGCATCTGCCTTTCCTTTAAGAAATGTAAATGTACACTATGAGTTTAACAATTTTATCATTGCTTGAACGTATATTTATAAAATGTTTCGTTCTAATATGATTTGGAATGAAAAGGGGAAACATGTCCCTTATTCCTAATTAAAGTATTTCTTCCATACAAAACATTTTGATAAGATATCTCAATATGTCCTTTTAGAGATTTTTAAAATAATTAAAAAGGCATTAACTTTAATTTATGGTACCCTAGAACGTTCACACATATTTTACAATCAACTTTCTGTATTGAAAAGAGTCTTTCATACAAATTTCGAATTATTTGTCGGAAGGATATATTATATCGAAATTCTAATTAAAATCATGTTGGTTTTTTTTTCTTCAAATAAACGTAAAATCTTAGGAATAGTTATTTAAAAATAGCCGAAATTTGGTACAACTGGTAAACTTAAGTGGTCATTATTGCGCAGATTCCAGACAAAAATGTTCCCAATAAGATATGTCAACGTCGATCTTAGCCAATGTATTTTGTAAGCCCATAAGCAATACATGCCTTATCACGAGTCTTGCTATGGATTTTCTTCAGAATGTCTAGCTATCGTTATTAAGCATAATTATCTTAAGGAGAAAAAATGTGAATCGATTAGACGTTAAAACAGGTCTGCCTTAAATTGTATACCCCTGTTTATGTCATCTTTGTATCAATTCCTCAAAGGGACGTAAAGCTTAGCTAACTGTCGCATTTTCTTAAAACTGGCTTCTGGAAGTACAAAAAAACAAGTGCGCAATGATTGCTTTGACATGAAAGATAAAAAAATGTCGCGTGTCAACGTATCAAAAAACCAGCACACTTATGGTGAAGCCATGCTTTCAGACCTAATATCCGTCATCTTGGCGACGTTTGAATTACACAATCATATTTATACACCCCCGTCCTATTATAAACCACTCATTTAATAAATCATATCATCATATTTTAAAGTATAGAAATTTCTTGAAGATATTTTTTTATCATGAAGATCCGTCTAATGGCTATCGTTTTCTTCTTATTTGAATAAAGTCAGTAAATGTTGAAGCATTTTAAATATTAGGGATCATAAAGCAAACTATACGATTTTGGTGTGTACTTTGCGAAGGACAGTTGTGCATCCTTAAACATTTGAATTTGATATATGGTAAAGATTTCCAGTTAACAAAAAGCCATTCGGCAACATCGCTAGCTTCTGTAGTAACTGTCCTCTTAAAAGTCATATTCCTGTTACAGTTTACACGTAATTACAGTTTAAAAGTTGTTATACACTGTGCAAATGAAGAGTAACATTTTAAGAAATGTTAATTCTTCATGAGAAACCTCATTTAGTCTGCTGAAAATAAAGATATCATAAAGAAACTGCAACATGATTAAGAATTTAAACCAAGTCTTGTTGTTTTCATCTTTCCTGTGTCACCCATACTGGACCATCAAGAAGAAAATGCATAGCTCTCGAGTTTTTCATCCTCACGTATTATGGACAAAGAGGATTGTGTGACTGCCTCAGTGCCTTGTCACCTACGGTATATGCCTGTATTATTCTTTTAAATTTCACACAAATCTACAATGCGCACTTACAAGTCATAGGTTTTAAATAATAATAATAATAAAATCGTATCATACCTGTTAGCACTTGTTTACTTATATCAAATAAATAACACTGTCAAACCAATGAGAAATAAACAATCAAGTCAAAACTCTATAGGAAGAAAGATTTATCGAGAAAAGGTTAGAAACACAATATAGTCTACAGTTTCCATAAAAGTAAATCATTACTTATTCACAAAATATTTCGTAAAACATTTTGTTTATCAAATCAACTGCTCCTTCGGAAATTCTAAACAGCAATGACAAAGAGAATTTGATTAATAAACGGTCCATATCATATAACAGTGCAAGATCAAAGCCCGAATCAACACCATTTATGCAATAACGCAATTGTCATCCACATGGCGAATACACTCAGGATTTAACTACCTCGATTCGCATTTGTTGGATTTTCTTTAATCGTTTTGTGTTATGTTTTTTGGGGTCTTTATGAATGACAAGTAAGTTTTATTGGTCGGATAAATATAACACTGCCAGAGGTTTAGTTGTTTCTGGTTTTGAATGACCGGGCGGGGGTAGATATGACGTAATTAGACAACATATGACAACTCCTTGCTATCTGTTATGTTTGTTAATATTCTTAAGTGTATGAAATCATTCTTTGATAATACATGCATGAAACTGGATCTTGATATCAAACTTGTCCTAACCTTTTAAAACCAAGAACAACTTCCATTGTTTAAAATATTATCAGCTATTCAGGCGAAGTTACTTTGGTTTCATAAATACAGCTTTGATTTTGCAACTCGATCCTACAACGATATCCATGAAAATTGGTATTTTACGAATATTGATGAAACCATAGTATGATATTTGCTCCTTTTACTTCTTCCTAAACAACGTGTGTTTTCAAACGACTGTACAAAAGTCATTAGCTGAAGACGGTTTTCTTAGATAGATCCTGGATCTTTGGATGCTAGTAGATATGTTACCTTATTTACCAAAACTGGCTTTAGATGAATAATAAAATAAATATATGAAAACATCTTCTTACAGAATGATATTCCGTTTGTTTTTAAAATCAAATGCAAAACTGTGTCTGCTTTGCCTGCAATGGACAATAAATCAAGTATCAAAGAACATTTTCTTTCTCAACTGACTTTTCGTATACATGGTGTTATGGTATAACAAAGACGGTACAACCTCCCAAAATATCCGTTTTGCTCAGCGTACGGATCATTCTGGCTTATATGTGCATGTTATCCAAACATTTTAGCTACTCAAAATAGCAATGCATGTCGTGTAAATTGTCTAAGTAAGACAACATTATGATGTTATGGAAAGTATGAACGTGTAAATCACAGCGATTCATCATTGATAATATTTGTACAGATAATCATGACAATTTGTGGAAGTCATGAAGTTTACAGTATCTCGTGAACACGAAATTACCTCAGAAACAAGTCATCATCTCATGGAACCAAAATCGTGTCATTTTAGTTTAACTTTAAATGTAAATATTAATGATTTAAGTTTACTCGGGCGGGTAGTGAAACCATGCAGTGGACTTTTTTAAAAATCTTTTTTTACACAAACGCGAGGTGAAATAATTAGATTAATACCACATTTGCATATAAAATGACAAAAATGCCAGTATTTCTACACATGTTGTGCACTTATATCATTGGCAACGTCCATATGTTTTAAAAGTACACCTAAAAGCTTGCTGCAAACAATGCACTGTCAATTTTATGTAGTATTCCTCGGTTATTGATGTTTAATGCTCTCTCATCTTTGCCATAAAGCCTCACAATGATTAGACATTACGATTT
This sequence comes from Magallana gigas, assembly GCF_963853765.1. Taxonomy (NCBI): domain Eukaryota; kingdom Metazoa; phylum Mollusca; class Bivalvia; order Ostreida; family Ostreidae; genus Magallana; species Magallana gigas. The sequence goes on along the minus strand of NC_088858.1, from coordinate 30,484,855 downwards.
TATGTTCTTTGAAAAACTATCTTTCTTGCTAAAAAACAGTTGTCTAGAAACAGTTGTGTTCAATTCCCTGGAGAGGTTTGAATAATGAAGGCACGATAATACATAAGTGCATTCATTTTTGATTTGAAACTGAAATGTTAGTTCTTCAGGTGCAAGCTTAGTGAAGTTTAAGTCTTAGAAAGTCCTGTTGAGGCGGACTAACAGTATGATTGGCCTTCGAACAGAATTTGAGAACACTTTAATCAGTATGACATAGTCATTTGAAAAATCTAATTTTGTTGCATAGAAAGTGTGGGTTGCTGATATTTATTTGGTTTATTTATAAATATAAACGACTTTAAAATTGAAAGATATTCAAGAGGAAAACAATATCTATTACCTTAAAAACACAAACCACGAAACTATCTCGCCGTAATGGATAGGGATAAAAAGAAGCTGGTGTTTACTTTGTTTCTACAGAGGCGGCTACTATACCAACATTACACAGCGAGTTTGAATCCGCCGTTGGGTGTGGAAGATTGAAGGTCCACGGTTTATATGATAAATCATTGCTCTTTGGCTAGCAAAGGCCAATGTCTAAATTGTCCTTTCTTACAAAACACTGAAACAAAATTCCTTCATAAAGCAAATCACATACATGTATATTGGTTTTTTAACATGAAACTTGATATAAAACGACAATAATTTTATTCTAAGCCAAACAAATTATTAATCTCGTTTGTTACATGCTATTCGTTTATTTAATAAATGTTAAAATAAATGTATTCTATTTTCCTAAATTAAGTACCAATATACTGGTACATTTAACACGAAAAAGGAATTCAGTGACGCAATGAGTAATGCGATCTGCATAATAATATTTTTCTTTTCACATTTTGTCTCATCTTTTAAAACATACATATTACATACGCAACTGAAGAAAATACTATCAAGCACGATAATATGACAGCTCGTCAGCTTATTTCTTTTGTGATTTATGAAAACCAAAGTTTCCATTAGTCAATTTCACAAGCAAAGTACAACAAATGAAGGCAAGTACGTCCATCAAAGTCATTTAGTTCTAAAACAAGTATTCATGTAATGTATTTATAAAAGCGATCAGGGATAGACATAATATGGAGGTGTTATATTTCCTGCGAACTGAGGACGTTTTCCTCTGTTGCATTACTTCTTTAAATGGGTGGCATTATCGCCTCTCAATCGTCTATAAAACGTCGTCATTGAGCTGCCTCAGAATAACACACTGACCTTAATTGACCTTAATTGAACTGAAACCAAGTTAGTGGAGCACAGTTTATCGATTGTATATGATGTAAAAAAAATTATGATTTGAGAGAAAATTGGGTTATGAGAGAGTCTGGGCTAATCATACCCCAATTTTTCTTATAAATTTAGACTTCGTTAGAAGCACCTTTGTTTTCGGAATACTGAGAAGGAAAAAGTGAAGAATTAGTGGTGATAAAACACTGCCATGCGTTCATTTCATACCATTTACTGTGGTTTAATTAATTTTCAAGGGTATCAATTTTCGAGGATAAAGTGAAATTCACAGTTTCAAGGATACGTAAATTAGTGGCCAATGACCATACCAATACAAAATGTTAATAGAAATTGCACTTCAGTTATAGTCTGTCCCAAGATATTTTTGCCGCATATTTTCTTAAATTATTCAATATTTATAAATACCTCTTGGTTCAGACAATGTTCATTCAATAGTATGAAAAAATCCCAAGATTTCCCCTTTGAAACGCCCCCTCTAGCTTGTCGGGTATCAGTACACGGCTAAAAATAAAAAGTCTACGAGGTTTTTCCATTGCCAAGGAAATGAAGACGCCCGGATGATAACGTTGAAAAATTGCGCGAGGGGTCCCGAGTATTTCCGAATGGAGAAAAGATGTCAACATTCCCCATTATAAATCTCCGTAGGAAATCTGTTTTCGTTCCTGTGAATTTTTACGAGGGAAAAATGATAATGTGTGAATGAAGTTATCTTGGGAATTTTCCCTTTCATCGATTTTAATTGCACTTCAGTCACAGGTATGTGTATTTTTATTAAAAATCGTTCAAATATGCAGCATAAATATCTTGGGACAGACTATAACACTTAATTTCGTGGATCAACTGAATAGCGAAATCAACGAAAATTGGTATTCAACGAATATCGATGAAACCACAGTAGTGGTAGCAGTTGTAGAGAAATTAATAGTACAGCATATAATTATACCAACAGAATCAGTTGTACTCGATATTCTTGCCTTGTATTATCATTTGTCAGAGTAAATGTATAATATAAGGCTCACTTTTGACTTGCATTCAATATGTTGACCCCTCCCTCCCTCCAAAAAGAATTGAAAGTCCCCAAAAAGTATAATTAAAGATCAGTGTTGTGTATGTAAGAACACATGTACTTAATTGTACATAATGCTTCGGTGTTATTAATTTTAAAGTAGATCACATCCTAAGTCTTTATTTGCCATTATTGGCATTGATAATCACATAACGCGTATTGATTGGCCTCTTTGAAACGTTTGACTATCAAAAAGATTTAATCATTACTATCTTTATCGTATCGATTACATAATGTCTGCATTAGCATTGATTTTTTCAACAGAATTGTATTTAATGGAGAAATCAAAACAGACAGCGATCCATATTTTTAGATTATACAAATACGATAACATTAGCCATTTCGACTAAATGTCAGTTTCAAGTTCAGATTAAATCCGTCTGTCTTGTAGAATATTCAAATATTCACAAAGGTCATTTTTCGCATGCAAATAAATGTGACTGTATCTATAGCCTCATGTTGTATCTTCCAGTTCAAGCATTCAGATAGTGAAATTCTGACGCAGTGAAACTACTCTGTTTACGAGAATTTTACATACTGCTGATTATAAATCAATGTTATTAAAGGTATTTAACGATGTATCAACATATTATATAATACATTGATAACGTTATCAACATTATGTAAATGAATCTCTTTATTCCATTGTACATGTTTGGTACGGATTTACCTATAACCAGAATGTTTGAACTATAAAATGATGTATTCTAATAGCAAACAATATTGTCAATTTTCCGAGAATAAAGAAGAGAAAATGGACTGTACTTTCTATCAAAACAATTTTTTCACTTGAGATATGAAACAAAAAGATCTCAATTTTGGGTCACGAAGAAATTCTATAAATCAATAATTAAATATAGACGTCAAGTTTAAGACCCTATACAAGGCACTTTAATAAGAACTTTCTCATATATTTTACCCTCAACGATTTTGAATAAATGTAACGTAATTTTATTTATTATGTTTTATTTATAATCGAACTCAAATCAAATACTTTTAAAAGAGCTTAAATATAAATAAGAGTCGGTATCGATGATGTCAGCTCTAATATTTTCTGACGTTAACAAATATTAAGATATTCTTTTTACCAAGGTATGGTATAGCCGATGCATTTCATTAGCCAATCCTTGAAACCAACAAATGATTCATGCCTTCTCAGAAGTCTTGCTTCGGATCTCCTTCAGAATGTCTAGCTAGCTTTATAAAGCATATCTAAAGGAGAAACAATAATGTGAATCGATGGGACGTTAAAAGATTTTTTTTAAATTGTTGATGACATCTTTGTATCAATTCCTCAAAGAAACGTAGAGTCAGGCTAAATGTCGCATTTTCTTTCTTAAATATTGCTTCTGGAAGTAAAAACAAAAACAGAATGCAATGATTGCTTTGACATGAAAGATAAAATAATCTCGTGTCACGTACCAAGAAGCCAGAAAACATCTTCGATTTTCTTTTTTCGGTCCATGCATCTAGCCCCAATACCCGTCATCTTGGCGACGTTTGAAATTAAAAAATCATATTCATGCAAAAAAAAAAAAATAATAAAAAAATGAAAACCTCACTTTTTTTAATGTCATCATGGGTACAAGAGGCCCAAGGGCAACATAGCTACATAGCTATAAGTATATTTAATTCTAAAATGAAATTTTAGAATATCTGATTAATTTTCTTCTTCATATGGATGGGTTTAAAAAAAGAATCTACATGCACTATTCACATGTATAAAGTCATAACATGAACTGTAGCATTAAAGATCTTGAGAAGAAGATACGTTTAAAGGTTTCCTGATGTATTTCTATGTTGACTTTAGTTTATTATTTCTCTTAGGACCCCCATTTTTTGGTCCAGTCGGAGAAGGTGACACGTTTCGAACAATTCAAAATTTACACAATAAAAATAAGCTCTACTACAGTTGCTCGTAATATTTACTAAAAAATATACCCATCATATTTTCACATCTTTTTTTTATCATCGACTCGATATTTTTTTTCTTTACAGAGAAATTGGGCGCACAAGAATGTAGGAATCATCGAAACGAATTAAATTGGGATTTAAATGTATATAACCACGAAATACTATCTAAACATGTTTAAACAAAAATTGATAACTCAAACTATATTATGGTGAGAGTTTACGTACATGTCCATTCCGACTAAAAAAAATCTCACAAGCTATCTTAAAGGACAATAAGGGATAAACCGATAAATACTAGTAGTTATACTGGAAATGTTAGTGGATATATATTTTAATCCAGCTGTATTGTATATCATAAAAACTTAGTAATAAGGACAGAAAATAGTGTTCATACGACATAAATCAAAAACGACAAATTGAAATATACCAGTACTTTATGAGTCAACATAATGTAATATCAACAAACATTTAAACAATTTTTTCTTTTTATTTTTGGGAGTTGATTTTAATCAACTCTCCTATGCAGTTACTCTGACAAACCGAAAGTGAAACAATGTTTGGATCTAAGCACAAATCATCACCGCTGACAAAACTTAGTTCTTGAAAATAATCGATAAATTTCATGTAATGTGTGATGAAGCATTGTTTTTCAAGGAAACGTATTTTGGATACCTTGAAAATAGTCAGATTTTAAATGGTACGAGCAATTTAGAAATTTTTGTAGCCGTATGTATTCCTACGCAAGAGTTCAATATAGTCTTGGTCAACCAGACACTCGGCTGTCTCCGTAAATCTCCGACCAGCAGAGAGTCTCTCTTTTGATTGTCGGAGATTATCGGAGACAGCCGAGGCTCTGGTTAAACAAGACTAGAGTTCGATATTGCTTGGATCCATACAATAAAAAAATCAATCAATAAAATCAACTCCCGTCAGTACATCAGTACTTTGATTTAAAAAGGAATCACCAGGGGGATTTGAATACAAAACACTGCGTGATTGTATTCACTTAATAAATCCAGAACAAAGCCAGTGAGTCATGCGAAATAAATAATGATAATGATAAATGATAATGATAAATTATTTTGTTTAGCATCATACATGTATTTTTTAACGACAAAAACAAACAAGTAAAATATATATCTCTGAATCTTTTTTAAACGCTGTCAACTCTAAACTTTTCTGACGCATTTTTCTAATCTTATAGAATTTTTTTTACCTCGTTGTAAACTTTAATACAATGAAAATATATACTTGGAATTTTCATTTCAGAATTGTCTTCGACTACTTAGAACTGTCCATTTATGATTTGCTTTGTTTGGAACGAGAACCAGGAAAGCTTATAGGATTTTGTTTTAAATTTATTGAAATATCTTAAATTAGTTCTTGCAAAGCAACCTCTATGACGTTTTTGTTCAATGAAGCACAATTGAGAAGTTAAGATAGAGGTTTAATATTTTTCATCACAAATCAATGTCTTTGATTAATTGTAAACATGCCCAAGGATTGTCTGTTCTGTCCTGTTTTTAAGTTGCATCCTATTCATAATTTTCTACAGAGATTGGTTAGATAACAATATGATATTTGATGTGCATTGCATCATGCAAAATTAATTACCCTGGATCAAAGTGGAGGTGTGCTAATTTAAATGCCACAAGCGACGTTTATGGATGTGAATTTTTCTTTTAATTATCTCAGTTTGTTTGATCTTGAAGTTGAAGGATTGAAAGTTAACATTAAATTGACATTTTCTGCTTGTCAAAAAAAAATTGAAAAATAAAAATCTTGATGATGATATCTTCCGAGTGTTTTTCTAACCGAAATAACTTGTATAGTTAACTGTTAGTATGAATTACTTAATAGTTTTACTACTTTATTAAAATGAATTTTTTCTTTAGAATTTAAACATCTGCTTTCAGAATGTGTTTTTCATGTATTATCATATATAATTTATGTGTAAACTATAAAATACATGTACCTCTTTTTTCCCCATGTCTTTCTCAGTATTTCATTATCATTTAAGCATTGAATCATTATTTTTTGAAAGATGTGGTCTCATAACTGCAACGGTGTGTGCATACAAATTAAATAAAGCGCGCTAGCGCGTTATGAAAATTTGTTTCACACACCCTTGAGTTATGAGACCACATATTTCAACAAAAAAAAAATAATGATCCAATGTTTACATTTACGTTTTTCAACATTATTTTGTTCCTTTTCCGCAATTATGATATTTTTTTTAAATCTCTGCCTTATTTAAGGAGTAATGCGCAATTAACGGAAGAGCCATTGGGACAGCCAAATTATGCTGACAAAAATAGTGCATAGCGCTTTAAATTCTAATAGCATAATTTTATTTTTCATTCTGTAATATGACTTTTGGTATACACTGTACTATGATATTAATCAATTGAATTCATTAAACTGTTGAAAAAATATTTTCATCAATGAAATATTAACCAGCGTAAGTATAGTATAAGGTCGTAATCCGGTTTGAAGTCGCGAGGAGAGTATTTCGAGAAATACTGAAGGACATTTGAATGTATAAATACGCATCACATCACATATGGATGTGATGTGAGTGGGGCTTGTGAAAAATGATTTAAAGGGCATAAAACGCCTCCAAATAAATAGGTACTTTTTTCATTGTTTAACAAATACTGTTTGCGGCATATTGTTTTAGATTTTCGACTATCCCGTATTGATGGCATGTAGCGGAAGTATGCCTGTGCTGATTAATTAATTAAAAAAAACGTAATACACAATCAAAGTTGCCTATAATAAATATTATTGAGATATTTTAATTCTTTATTGTGAGGATTTTTTTTCGCTAACCAGAAGGGCAAAAGTGTCTTATTGAAACCAAAATAGTTCTAGTAAGCATTGAATACTCATCAATGTCAGATGCCAGGTAAAATTACAAAGTTTAATACGATTAACTTATTCCTGTTGCCAACTCTCATTAATAAGATTTTATTACAATAATCCGTTTAGTTCTGACTGTGTTAGTGCATTCCTGATTTAGACTGACTTTGACACATTCCGTTGAAGCATACAAGTCAGAGGATCTGTGCTAAAATTGTATAAAATGACCTAATATTGTACAATACATGCATACTCTAAGAGAGAGAGAGAGAGAGAGAGAGAGAGAGAGAGAGAGAGAGTACCCAACATCCATTCATGAATCAATGCTAAAAACTAAATTTTTTTTTCGGTTTACTAGTAACTATTGTATACTTCATCTGTACACATATTAGTGAACATGTCTTATGTAAGGATAATGCAAATACAACCATTATAATTAGAAGTACTGCTACTTCATTTTTAACTACTTCTTCAGCAAGAGCAGGAAATTCCCCCACTTATTGTTGTACTAACAAGCATGTATGCTGTTTTGGTATCTTAACTGGCTTTAGTATCTAGAGACTATATAATTTGTTTGAAATGTCGATCCAGATGAATTATAGAACATGCTTTGCAGTCAGACTTTTCTCTAGTGTTCTAGATTGCCTATAAAAATATGTCTGAATTCCTCATAGACACGCCGAGACTGTACTACGCATTAAATAGTCTCTGACGGTGGAATAGTTATCCAACAGAAATTATTTAATCTATAACAAGCAGAGCCTTAGAGGGTTCCCAAATGACCTCTCTCCTCTAATTTTATTCTATCTACAAAGAACAATCATAATGATAGACCTGTTTTTACGAAATACCAATAAGGTAACACCTTTAAACATGTTTTAATATATCTACATACAATGAATAAACATTAATGACAGCATTTTTCAAATTAATCTAATAATTTGCATGGTTCTCTTAATTCCTTTGTATCAAGATATTATCCCAATCAAAAAAAAAATGTCATATTAAAATAAAATGCCATATTAAAATCTTTAGAAATATTCAAGAAGGAAAATTCATATTAATTTCAATCATACTTCTCTGTAACTTACTTTTCTTTTTGACCATTTTATTATGTTTCAACTCAAATATAAAGATTGCTGTCGAATAATTGGTATTACCAAGAGATTATTTAAGTAAATCCTTCATAGTCAATGTTGTTAAAAAGCATGAATTTATATCTCTCAAAATAAAATCATGGTATTGGAAAAATACAAGTTAAAAGTTTATTTTACGTAACTTAAAAACTTGTTATGATTTAAATGGTTCGGTTTACCCTCCTCCAATACAATATTAAAAAACCAGTACTTATACAAATGTCTTAGATTATATAAAGTCCTTCAACAATTAACAGTTTGTGTGTTTTGAAGGGGAAAAAAAACAACAACACAGAAACAAAGCATCTCAAAGTTTTATTTTTATTTTTTACATTTACGAAAATACTGATAAACGATATACAAACATTAAATCTGATTGTTCTGCGTCGCTTTATCATATATTTTTTTTATGTAGATACTTCACGAACGAAAACGTTTTAACTTGTCCTATTATCTGCACTGAATTGTGGTGTTTGTATTTATGTTTACATATTGTGTTCATAAGTTTCATAAATAAAAAAACAAACAAGTTAATATGCCGCTCAATTTTTAAAATTCCATTGTAGAACATTGAATTTTTTGGGTGGATTTTTGCCTTCTAAGTTTGAATATATAGCTCTGTTTCAGTTATACATTAAATATCGACCATTTTATCTACATCTGCGAATTATAAGTTCTAGTTTAAAAGATACAATTTCCAAATCTTTGTTTTACAAAAATGGCATAATAATTATGTACATCATGTTAACTTACTCAGACATTATTTTAAATAATGGCAGTTTTAATATTGGCTATCATAACAAATAAAACAACGTTTATCTTTGGTCTTTTGAGTTTATTTAATTCAATTTTGAACCTTTCCCTAATTTCACTCTATTCTGTTTCAATTCCCTTTTACAGGCTATTCCGTTTTATTCCCTTAATTTATGCCACTCTGCAATTTGCTTCCTTGGACAGTTCATGACCTCGTTCCAATGATGTAATTCCTGACCGGAACTCTTTCCGCCGATCTCCAGTCGACCTATCACTTCGTTTTTGGTCATTCTGTCCCAGTCCATGACGAGGAATTCCATGCTGATGTTCTGTAAGCCCTCGTTATAGGGAATGTCAAAAAGAAACGACTCGTTGAACACTGGATTCAGAGTCCGTTTTTTGACGTGCGTCTTCTTTTTGGCAATTCTCTGATTATTGTACAGCAAATATATTTTTACAATAGGATCTGAAACACAAAACAAAGATAAACTATAGTAAAAACAAATAAGGACCCTCCTTATTAAAATGTCATTTATTAATTTAAAACACATTGGTAAATTGGTGAATTCTACAAGTTATTGTTTTATGCATCAAAAGTATAAGCAATTGTTAAGTTAACATTTATTTTGTTGTTTCATACAAACAAATAGAGAACCAAACCTATTCAGTGATTGATCGAAAACAGCAACACATAACCAAATGTTATAATTCTTCTAACATCAAGATCAATGAGAGTAAGAGATAGTTAGGTTTTCATCAGAGAGCTTTTCATGTGGAGTAATTTCCCAGGCCAGCTTAAGAGTTTTATCCTGTTTCCTTTGTGTTCTTTTATCAATTCAGTTGGGGTTACCTTTAACTGGGCAGAATTGACTGCGTTGGGTATGTTACACTTCTGACATTTAGGATTTTGATTTGTTTAATAGTAACATTTGCTTTTTATCATGTTTGATTAAATTCTAACAGAAAGCTCTTTTTCGTCAGAGGATCAGATGAATTTCTCAATTCCATACAGTTCGTTGATCCTGAACTCTTCCGGTTTCTGTGCATCGATTTTGTGAAAACGATGAAAAAAACCCAGCATCATCCATACAACATACAATTCTTTATAAGAATGGTTATGTTCCCCATAAGATCAGAGGTTGCTTTGTATCCTTGATGCAGCCCCTTCTAATGTGATCAAATATTTGTAAGATAATGTAGCAATGTATATATGATTGAACATACGTTTTTAGTTATTGTTCTCACTTGTTGGTTGATGACTTTTATTCTTTAAGAGCTTGGAAGAATGATTCATAGGATTATAACTGAACAGTTTCTGAGGGGTTGCAAAAACTATTTCCCGAAAGGTCGTAAATCGCTATATACGTTTTGCGTACCACGAGGAACAATTGCTTCTATACTCGTCTAATAAAATGTGTGAGTGCACTAGTATTCCTTAAAGAATAATTCGCTTCCTATTTTCAAAATTCTCAGATGGCTTAAAAACGACACAACCAAATCATACTACGTGTGCGGGGGCGGAAGCAGTGATGAGATACGTGTAGCTGTGAAAAACGAAAAGGCGTTCGTTAAGTCATCCCTTTCGAGACTATTATATTTCCTCCATTTATTAACACCCACCTGAAAGTCCTGTGATGTCCATTTTTGGCAGATTCCGGGCTTTGAGGACCACCACGGTCAGTCTGTTAGCGGCCGGCTGGTAACACAGAGAGACCAACAGCTCCCCACGACCTTGGGCTCTGAACTACAAGTATAAAGCAATAAAATCTACTTTGAAATATCGTCAGTGAGAAAAATTTCAGTTGACAGATTATATGCTGTTATCTGGGCTTATTTCTAACTGTTCTTCAAACAGCAAAATTGAAAGCCAAACATCCTAAACTCTACTCCAGTAAGGATAAAATTAAATAAAATTTCTCAATTACATGCACTTTTAATCAGTGTAATCTCTCGACATTTTGCAATACTGTGTTTCATTTGCTTTAGTCCCTTTGATTCAACAGAATGCATTTACATTGCTCTTTCCTAATTTCATTTTCATTTGGATACTAAAAGACTAGAGACACCCACGGATATTTGAAGTAGAATTAAATCCTTATATTCCAAGCTTATTATTAGGTTTCCCATCGTATGGAAACTGTTACAATTTACCCCGAAGGCTGACGGTTTTCCAGTTTGCTTCCGTAATACCAGTCACTAATTCAGATTACGGTACTCAATGTCAAAGATCCTTGAATAACATCTGGTGAATCATTCTTACCAGCAGACATTTTACTTATTTGACAAAGACACCGTAGGACATCGTTATAGTTTCCCGTTTTTATGAAGTTGATGCGACTTTAATCGTCTTTGACAGAATACGGTGCTTCCAATCATCTGGCAAACCAGCATCATCCTGTCAGAGTTAACCAATCTAACGAGATTTTTATTCAAATTAGCTTGCTCCTAGTCGCTTGACCGGGAGTCGTGTAGCTATTTGCATTTGTTTTTTGCATTACACGGCAAAATTTATTGCTTTGTATATTATCAAGAGAAATATGGTGGACGTACAACCCCACAAAGAAAATCAATAGACAACCCCCCCCCCCCATTATATATATATATATATATATATAAATATATATATATATATATATATATATATATATATATATATATATATATATATATATATATATTGTTTGAGGTTTGAGTAGTACAAAATCGGGAATCAAGCAAAAGCATTTCTGTATTAACAATAAAAAATAAAAGGATTTAGATGCAGCACTATGTCTGCTATCTTTAGTACTTTTAATTTCTAAAGAAAGCTTAATGGCGCCTCATAAAACGCCACATTCAGAGAGAAGAGCACTGGGATTAGACTTTTTATCGAGCTTTCATTCCTGAGCGCCATCATGGGATAAACTTGAGATTCACTTGAAACCGTGCGTTAAGTCGTTGAATGGAGTTTATCAGCTTTGCTTTTCCTCCTTATTTGTGGACAAACCTCTGTTGGTGCCACATACAACGATTAATCGGAACTCAGCGTTTCCGCTGCTCCGTTATAAATCACGAAAGCAGCGCCATTAATTACCATTACGGCTCGTGAACACTAGTCTTAACGTGTTCTAGACAATTAGAAAAAGGAAATTACAATTAGATCGTTGCACCCAGAACTTTTAATGAAACAAGATAGCAGAGTCCAAGTTTGCGCAATTGTCATTCATTCCATTAGAGGAGTTTTAAACCTTAGCTTATCTGATTAAATGATATAAAAAATCTCATTTAATTGAGGTCCATCCAAATTTAGTGTTGTTTACCTGAAATTGCAAAAGTCAGTCAGTGTTTGTTGGACTGAAGAAGAAATTAAAGGATAAAAAGTGTGTTTACCGTTTATTTATAAGTACTTTTATACTTTTTATGATTTTTTTCCTGAGCTTTAACTTATGTTGTTTTCTAAAAGAGTAAGGTCTTCACAGAGTCATTAGTAAGAATCACGTGATCACCTCAGTATTTTTTTATATAGTTGAGCCTTGAATTAATAATCATCTTTTTCCGTGCTACCAAGAATAAATCACAGTGTACTGAGTTCGTACCTATTAGCTTTTACCTTAATGAATGACAGGCATGACGCGGATGTTACATTAATAAATACACGAAGAGAAAGAGAGTCCACGCATAGACAGAAATGTCTCTCTAAACCGTCAGATACATTAGAATCCTGCATGAGTTTCACATTAGTAGCTTCGTTTAGGAAAAATAAAATCCAATTCCCTCAATTATTGATCAGTTAATAGCCCCAATGCCTGTTCGTATGCTTACAAATTCCCAAGTACAGCGCGACAACGTCGGGATTTTTCAAATAAAGTGTACTTTATTGGGGTTTCTTCGTAAATCTGGCCATTATAGCAACGACGCGACAGATTGGTTATAACCCGTCATGTTTACTGGATGGCTCTTCAGCAATGCGATGATTCCAGCAGCAGACACGATACGATAATTTCCCCAAATGTGTCACGTTACATTGCTATACTTGTGTAATTATAATCATACAGTCCTGCAACAAAATTCTTTTTTTATTTATTCATAATCATAATAAATTATTTTAAAAAGGTGTTGAAAAAATTAGGAAATTATTTATTATTGATATTGTGTCTTCCAATAGATTTCAAAATCCCATAACCTCTCAACAGACCAGTTATATACCTCTCCTCATGGTCCAAACAAAGCATTCCATATTGTAAATCAACATAATAATCTCTTGTGCGCCATGATGTCTAGTATTTTAGTGACTGAAAAGGGGTTTTGGCAGCCAACAATTCCTCTTGAGATTCCCAATTTAATAGAAGCGGTTCCACTTCCAACGAAGTCATGAATTAATTTTGGAAACTTACGTCGCATCTGTTTTCCAAAGAAACATAAAATGTCCATTAAGACAAGAATTTCCTCTTGCTAATATGTTCTTTACTTGCATGATAGCAGACTAAAAATATACATAAACGGCAGAAGCAACGAAGCCACCTACAGGAATGGCCTAAATAAAAAAAAAACGGCCTTCAAGATTTCAGCACACTAGAGATCAGACAGAGAAAAGAAAGTTCGGAATACTTGTCCAATCACATATCATTCTTCTTACTCAAACAAAAAAAAAAATTAAAAGTTATTCTTGAACTAATGTATACCAAAATAGCTTCCTATTTGGACTGAACTTAATACGAGTAACAGATTCAACAATATCTCTATTGATCGTGACTTTTGTTTGACACTGGATAGTTAGTCTCAATCAGCAAATGTTATCAAAATCATTCACCCGGTGTTTATTTTATTATAACAAGAAGTAAGAAAAAATCTTAAAGATATAGATATGTTTTTAAAAAATAATGGCAGGTTGAGTTGGTAATGATTGTTCACAATCATTTGTCTTGATGTTAGCTTTTTTTTTTTAGAAATCAAACACTTTCCTCAATTACCAGATGGTTTTATACACGCATTACTTATCTGCCATAAACATTGTTTATTACACCTTTTCATTACCTTTGAATTTACAAGTATTAATATATTACCAAAAATTCGATTTGATTTTTTTTTTTTAAAGAAATGTTTTGATTAACGGCTTTGTGTGCACAGTGAAAGTTTGCGTAGTTCAAGTTTATGTAAATGGAGAACAAAAGATTATTGTGGAAAATGATCGAGGATGTATTCCTTGTTCAATAAAATGTGTTTATCCTGATAAATCTAGACAATACTGATGCCCTGTTATTGTGTGCACTACAAACAAGAGGGTGCGTATGATGACGTCATGCTTCTATGGATATCTCGAATTTCTCTGGACTCTGGATGAAATAATAACAACCTGCAACTTGACGGAGGCATTGAACTGGGGTAGCGTGGAATACAGAAATGAAATTAATAATACATAATTAATTGCGGTTGTTATGACTATTTCATTGTAATCTATAATCATTAAAGACGCCTTTGCTATAATAGCAATAAAATTAATTCTAAAAAAATTAATAATGATAACGTTACATGTAGACAACAAAACATTTTTTTTTACATAAGAATTAATTACTATCAAGAATATCAATTATTTACATTTTTGTAAAAACCTTGTGTCGACATTTTTATTGTCAAAGTAAACGAAAAAAAAATCCATTTCCGTTATGCGTCTTGGGTTAAATTCAAAATAAACCGTTCCTAAATCGGAATTAACCAATGGACTAGGGAATCTTGTTTCAGCGTTCAAATCACGTTTTCAAACGGTTCTTGGATAACCAGGGAAAGTAATATCTTCAAACGACTCGTTAACACAATAAGAACTATTGAAAATACAGCATAGTATTATTAGAGATTTTTTTAAAAATTTCACAGTGAATTGTTATTGACATTGGCTTGTTCATTTTTACAACGTCTGCGTGTCAAAACGCATGATAAGCTCTTCATTGTGCCAACTTGCAAAATGTTAATGCTTTTATGGATACATTCTAAAAATTAATAGAATAAATTTACACAATTAGCTTGATATAAAGTACGCGATTTGATGTACAGATATCAACACTGTAGAATTTTATCTTGAGCCCTATACATTTATATAAAATGCCAAAAAATGTTTTGAATTCCTTTCGAACTATTTTTTTCTACATAAAAAAACTAGATGTAAATTAATATAAGAGCTTTCCATGATCTACAATCTTGCCACGCATATATATTACAATGACGTCAAAGAAACCATGTCCTATTCATCCAATATGGTAACTTCAAGGTATAATTTATAAATATTCTATCTAGCAATGGTTTACTCGTCAAACACATATCGGACATACATGAAACTTACGATGACCATTAGGACAGCCTCGTAAATTCATGTAAACTTGTCTGTTTAATTTTATATTTCGGTTATGCATCATTGTAATAATTTCGTTCACAACTTTGCAAGTTGATGTGGGTGTTTTTCTTATTTCGTATGGCTCGTCCTATGTATCTACATGTCTCGCATAACCATGTCGACGTTGTGACACCACGGAAATGCCAACAGAAAGACGTTCTTGAGAAACCGGCAAAGTTTTTCAATTTCTTTCCGTGCAATGGCCTTTTCTCCGCTCTAGTTACCTTGATCTGTAGCCGTTATATTGGGTATTAACTTCCGTTCAAGATTCTGCGGCGATGAATCTGTAGGCGAGAACGCCCATCAGACCCCGCCTACATCGCTCTTAGCCTACTAGACCTTCTGATAACTTTTCGAATGTTTCATTTATAGAGTAGCAAAGATTTTTTGGGCAGTTGTCATTTCCGAAGCATTTCTAAATATATCCCTATATTACCGTTAGGAATCCAGACGACAGCACTTCCAAGTTACATAAGAGAAATTGGGCGCATGAGATGTTAATTCGACAGGAATGTGGGCGCATAGGAAGAGTGAAAATTTCATCAATTATTCGTGCACATTTTTTAAAAACTATTATCGTTATTTGGTTATATCGACATTTAGTTTTAACAAAATATGGGTCTGAATATAGCAACTGTGAACACGAGGTAATGAATTCAAAATCCTACTTATTTACAGTTGTTTTTGAATAATTTCATTGTCTTCTTTTAAACGGATTTAGAACGAGTAAAGATTACAATATTCCAACATATAATATGCTGCTATTTAAAAAAATGTGGAGAGATGACTTAGATATGAATATAACTTAGTTCAGATTATTTACAAAATGTTTTAAATGCTTCTTTTGATCAACCATTTAGAAAATAACGGACGGCATACAGGATACGTCTTGGATTTTTAACACGCTTTAATAGTGTTCTGGGTTCGATTCTTCTAGTGTTTCCTTTCAAAATTCTTTACCTATTTATATCTATATTTTGAATTTGATTTTTGACAAAAAAATATTGGTATTGTCAGCTTCAGAGGTTTGGCACATGCATGAAATTTTCAAATGAGTGTTTTATTTCAGAATATAAAGGTGTTTAGCTTTTGCTTTCTGACACGTACGTATACAGCTGTACATGTAAATAATGGTTTCACAGGAAACGAATGGGTGTTGTGTTTGTAAACGACAACTTAAAGGCTAGGGAAAGCTTTCAGTTTTTTAATAGAAGGGAATATACTTCAACTTCCAAGAAAATAATCCCCGGTATATTAATCGCCCACTTTGAAATTTGATGCGAGTCCATGTCTAACTAAGCTCCCAGTTCTTTCTTTCCTTCTGTGCTTATTTCTTATTTCAAGGAAAACTGCCAGTTATTAATCTCAGTCTGCAGGTGCTGACTGTAATTAATTTTTCCTCTTTCCTTCTGTATTCTAACTCTGCATTAAGACCACAGAAGAAACTGTCAGTTGGTATTGCAATAACCGTAAGGTTGCATTGTGCGTCTGCATTATTTATCAATTTTTTTTTTCATTTATTTCGAAGAGAAAGAGATGATTTTTGTCCAACAACATCCTTATTGCTCCGAGTTCTTTATTATTATCTCCTAATCAATCCCTGGCGTTTAGTGGGAGTGTAGTCTAATAATTTGACATGAATCTGATGAATAAGCCAGATTTGTATAGAAAACGTCGATATCAGATCAATAGTGCTGTAATTGAGTCTGCCTGGGTCGATTCCTTCATCTGCTTCGAAAGATTTACCCTTAATTGTGATGTTTATATTAAGATTCTGTTATTTCAAGAAAACTTTCGGCAGCTAAGAACAGACTATAATAGCTCTCGGTAGCATTCTATAATTAAGAAAAGGCATAAAATTCCTAGCAACTGAAGCTAACTTCTGTCAGATGACATTTCCCGTGAGATCGCTGTGATAAAGTTACGCTTATTCAGGATGCATGAGAGAACCCTTGGTGTATAATTGGATTCCTTATCAAAATCACAATGTGGCAATATTTTCAACTGTTAGATAAGCAACACGAGATCATAATATTTGCAAAAAATCCGATGCAGAGATATTGCGGAATTTTCCATTTTATTGATCACAAAATTCTGCTTATCTTCAGCAGCTTAGAATAATTCCATTAAAAACGAGCATGAACTGGTTAATACTCAACAAGAAAATAGATTCATTTATAATGCATATTGATTTTGCAATTCCTATAACTCACCTTTAAGTGTCTTGGATTTATTTCTTTGAAAAGCAAAAGCTCTTTTTGGTCTGCGCTGACATCTGTCAGGGGATACACCACTTCTCCGATGATTTCATCGCGGGAAAATCGGTCAAAACTCAAGATAACAAAGTGAAGAGTGATTCCCGGAATTTGATTCTTGCTGATACCATAGAAAGTAAAAGTCTCGTCATAAGAAGGGTGTTGGGTTTTGCGCAGTACTCTAGTTTTGCATTTGTGTTTCTTGTCCGGCAGAAGTTGTAGCTTTATGTATGGGTCGCACCCTCCTAAGCTTGGATCTCGTGGTGGTAAGTCGCTCGCTCGGACAATTGTAACGAGAAGGGCTGTATTGTGTTCGTCATACTCCACAGAAAAGTATAACATTCCAAGTCTCTGTTTCTCGTCAATTTGCTTCTCACGTTGACTCACATCCTTCTCGCTCGGCGTAGTAACAGCCTCTTTTTCATTTTCACAAAAAGCTTGATCAGGGTATGATGATCTTTGGCCGTTCTCTGGAGGCATATTATACCCTTGGTCGGACGAACGATCCAGTATGCTATCTTGTGGTGGTAATATTGGACTAGTTGCTCTATGTTGTTTCAGTGGCGTGCTTTTGACTGACGAACTAGTCCTGCGTCCATTTGTTGATTCTTTGAGTCCCTTCTTTATAGCGTAAGACAGTCTTGTTTGTACGTTCCTTGCTCGTCTCCTTTGATAGCACCTGTACGCTATGATGCTTATTCCGATAAGAAACACGATGGACCCAATGCAGATCCCTGCCACAGCCCCTGCTGTAACTAAAACAAAAACGCCAAAATTCAAAGGTTTTTTTTTTTAACCTGTTCATGTAAACAGCAAGTAACATATTTTATTTATATATCATATAATTGTACTAAATATAGTGCATTGTAATTGCAGGTTTGGGGATTATTTTAATTTTCTTCTTTATCATGTATTAAACTTTATATAATTTTTTTACCTTTTTATTTTGTTTCTATGAGAAACTTGTAGGCAGATGAAAACGCGTTGATAAGTTAATGCAATTGAATTATGAATGTTATCCAAAATATATCGCGACATTATTTTAACAATTATTTTTAACACAAAAAACTAATTTATTAAATGTGTGATTCTGGGGATTTTTTTTATTCTGCAGTGGGTAGAAAACCGTTTACTATATTGTAAATATTGACATTCAAGTATACACTACTAAATTATAGATATGCTTTTAAGGACTTCGATCATATAATGTGCTTTTTAAAATTAAAAAACATTCTTCTTTCAAATTTTTGAATGTTTAATTAGTCTGAGTTTCGATACAATCGATCAGTGACTATTATTTATACTGAGTGCAAAGACAAGGTTCACTGAGATCGGGAAAAATATCCAGCAAAATAAATCTATGATGGATAAAAACATTGGAGTCTCCGCTGATGGATTTCAAAACATCATTATTTGGATCATTGTTATTGGTGAAATTCAAAAAGCAATATCATTTCTCATCAATATTCCAGGAAATGAAATGAACATTTTCATCTGTTTTTCCCATTTAACTGAGTAGTTTTCAGACGTTTCATGCTTTACAACTTTGATGTTGACACGGATTCATTCTCACGCCGCGCCATTGATAAAAAACGTGATTAAAGGATTGTCTCCTACGGTAAATTGCCGTGTTTTAGGATTGTCATGATGTTTTTGATAACGCTTTGCAACGAAAATACAAATAAATATTACATGAAGTGCAAAAAGCTTCTCAAAACCATAACCAATGGAAATCCATGCAGCATGTCAGCTTTTGAAATGGAGTTATTTTGGAAAATCAATTTTTATGAATTGATGCATGTCATTTCTCACTTGCAATTCCATTTTGAAAATTTTATCATTTAAATTTGCAATTAGATTGAGGGACATCAAATTTTAATTTCATTGTCAAAGTAGTAATTGTCAAAGTCATGGACTTATGATATTAAGATATGGGATTTTATTTCATGCTGTCTTCATTAACAAATGATAAATAATCTCACAATATGGACTTTTCAGTTAAATGTATTTACCTTAACAAAAAACACATTCTACGTATCACTTCTATCCCAAAATATATCATTGAATAAATACTTAATAAAAAAATGAAATTTTATTTTAAATTAATGCCAAATCAGTAAGTAAATACTTACTTGTATGATAGGTTGTATGCACTGGATGAATCTCCACAGTCTTCATTTCTAATTATTAATATTACTATTATTATAAACTAAGAAATCCGTAAAATTAAAAAAAAAATAAGAACTTTGTTGTGATTTTCAAAACAGTCAGTCTCTCACATGTTCACTAAAGTATCGCTAACAATCCCAGAGATCCGTGCGTAGAGTTGGCTGATGTTGGAGTTCTGAAAGATTCCACTGAGCTGGAAATTAATCAATACTCCAAGTCTCTGCCATAGTCACGGCAGACGACAGTGCCATTGTTAGCTTGTGTATTTACTTGTGACGTACACGGCAAGTTTCGAGAGGGAGAAAAATCGTCCACTTTTTGATGCCATCAAAACTGCGGAAATCAATATGGATATCTAATGCCCGTTTGCCATTGCAATGCCATTAGATGCCATATTGAGACCTTATTCGAATATGGACCTTTAGCTTGATATAATGGCATTTTTATTTTTATTTTGTAGTTAAATGATCTCATCTTTTGCGCAGGATTGAGATTTCTGCTGCAAAACCTCGTGATTTATGAAATCAAAACTTATTAATGAAATTTATTTCATTAGCGTGTTCAGTTTAATCGAGATTTTTAATTAAATAGCTTGAGGATCAGATTTCATAAATAATTATTGATTTCTGTTAGTTGAAATTGATTACATAACGTTGAATATTATGATGAAATCGTCTTGCTCCAATACCGACACACTAAAATGTCTTCGTTTGCTTTGGAACACCGCTGTTGTTACTGGAAATGAAGCCATACAAGCAACTGAACAAGCAATCATTTTACAACATAATAAAATTGATTGAACGTGGAGAGATTTTGGATAGCAAGCTAGTACAGTGTATATGTATGATCATTATTTTTAGATTCTATTATCATCATCATCTTATTATTTCAAATTCGATCGAAAATTCAAGAGGGCAATATCGTAGCAACCGGTCCTTAACCTTCAATCAAATTATACATTGTTTCCATTATAGTTGTATACCTACAATATAAAGTATATTAAATATTCATGTGTGTAGTGAAGAAGCTTGCACGGTGGATTTTCTTCAGTGTACGGAAGAATCTAAAAGGTTATGCTTGCACAGTTTATGGTTATTGAGTCTTGAACATACATGTGAATTTGTCTAGTCTCGCTATTTTTTTTTATTATCACTTACTTGTAGCTATTTTACATGCATATGATAAATAACTGGAATACTTGCCCTGCCTGTCGGCTGTTTAAAAACATACAGTCATGTATTTAGAATTAACTAGTAAAATTAACATTTCGTTCAAGTACTTTGTTTCATTTAGCAAAAGAATATGCACAATATGTACAATTCTAAGAATGATTAATTCAAAACAAAACGAAAGCAACTTTAAATTTATGTAATCGTAGATATTGAGTCTCTATATCAAATATATAATTGAGGCCAGGAATAAATGTGGTTATTCATTCATTATTTATTTTAACTATAATTGTGAAACTGTATTCTAAATTAACCACAACCTTTTATATCCTGGTTTCTCATATGGATATATAAGGCCATTACATGTATATTGACGGCATGTCAGAATTAGTTCTCACTGTATACCGTGGACAGGGGTGAAGAAAGCAATGAATGGTCATTCTCCTGTGCGTTGAAGGTCGGGGCGGTTTTCCCTGCTAACAACTAGTATGTGCTTGATTTGCTATCGACATTCAATTGCAAGTAGTTAGGAAATCAAGTATATCGAAGTAGCACGGTGGAATATTAAGAAGAGCAAATAATGAAAGACGAATAATCAACCAAATATTTTTTTAAAAGTATTTTCTATGATACATATATAAAATTATTAAAATTACCCTATTATAATAACATACTTTGTAATTAATTACTTGGCACTGTGTGTCCCAATAACTTATCATTCCGATACATAAGTTCCTCACCAAAACGAGGTTGATAATGCAGAAATACCTCTACAGTAATCAATTCAATATTATAAATGGGTTAAATATTTTAAAATTGAAATTCCAATTGTGCTGATTTTTGTTTAATTTTTTTTTTGGGGGGGGGGGGGGGATGGGGTGGGGGTGTATGTATGGCGTCGCAAGACTTAAAAGGTCTAGCACTAAGAAAGCAATCTAATCTTGTTTTTGCATCTTGATCTTAAGTTCACATGTAAAATCAAATTTAACTAAGCAAATATCAAAAAATTTTATGTTTTTTTTAAATATTTTAAAATGTCTAAGTATTCATATAATGTTAGAATAATGGGTTTTTTTCGGTCTTCATTCCAGTAATATCAGTAATGTCTAAACAAATATTGATATCAGCTAAGGATCGTTGCACTCTCTTGCAAATTCGAAATAAAATGTAAAAAAAAAATTAAAAAAAAATGCATTGTGTCCAAAGCTATAATAGACTTTTGGTGATCTGACATAGGCATAATGCCGTGCTGATGCACGTAAAAAATAAATCGCCTGCGAGAAACGCCAACTCAATTCCACGAACTCATGGCCAGAAATCAATGACGTCTTTCAACCTTTCATCCAATGATATTGTTCAGTCCATGCGTTGAGAAAACAAACACGTTTATCCGTTTCTTGCCCTTCCATATCGTTTCAATTTTAGCAGCATGGTTTTTTTTTTGTAAATCAATCCGACACTGTTTTCTATTTTCGGTGGACAGCACATTTCAATCATCTTTAGTACACAAAATTAAGATGCATATATAATACTTCTAATATGTACCTTTCTTTAGAAGGCTTTTTGATAAAAATTTTCGACATATCTGCTGCAGATGTTTTATTTCAAACTCGATATCAATATCTAATTGGATACAGCTTATGTCCTCTTTTGAGAAAATAGAAAATATGTTTAATAAACATGTATATGTTGTTTGTGATTTTTGATGAGAATAACTTGCTGAGAGAGAGAGAGAGAGAGAGAGAGAGAGAGAGGGGGGTTCCATCACTAGCTTTTCCAATTATATCGTTAATTAAGAAGCACAAACTATATATTTTTATTATTATTCCCCCGTTAAAGATTGTTTACTCAATCAGCCAGAGAACAAGTGTTTTTTTGTTATAATCTAATCGCTTTCAATGCATTGCTATCGACACCGATACAAACTCATTCAGACAATGCATTAATATGTGAATGGCTTTAATTTCCTATTTCGGAATCAGATTGCTGCTACTTAGTCGGTCAAAGCGTTCACAACCCTCTTCCTCGGATAACAAGCTGTTCATTTGCACTCGGAATAGGCTTTCTGACTGAAAATCATTGTTTTAAGATTTAAAGGATTGGCTGTCTGCAGTCTATAAAATGAAGTTGTGTCCTCAAGAAAAAGCCGATGCGTTCTGTTGGTAACTTATGAACGGTAAATTAGGTGCAGCTCGACTGTGTAACAGGTACATCAAAATCGTAAAAGAGATAGAATTACAAATCAAACTGAAAAATTTCTAATAAGTTTAAATTTGGAAATTTTGGCGCGAGCACCTTTCCAAGAATAATGATACATACACGCCATGTCATGTATCATACGTCATACGTGTATATTGCATCGGTTTTTAGTTTTCTTCGTCAAAACAGTGATGGATTAAAAAAAGATCTTGACCATTCCTTACTCATATAAAGATGGAATCAGACGAGGTCTTTCAAAGTATTTATGGGATATGACGAAACTTCAGTCCGTGGAGTCCGTGCAATACGTGTTGTGATTGTAGCTGATGTTTCATACGATCCCGAAATACAAGCGCGGTAATCAATGCTAAATTGCATAAGTAACACTTAGAAGTAAAAATTTAACTTCGATTCATTCGACATTTGTGAACATTTTCGTATGTGCAATGTACTTGAATAAGAGTTGTCACTTTATGACACGAACACTGGCTAAAATACGCGATTGAGGGCGGGTGTGACAAATGTAATGGAAAACATAATCTCGTAGAAATTCGCCGCGGCATGACATTTGGATTTACGCGTTCACCCAAAACCCACTGTGTTTGGTAAAGACTTGAAATAATAAAAATGTTTAAGAAAATTTAAGAATTTTTCGAAATTCTCGTAAACTGTGCTGTGCATTGAAACCTGACAAGCTAGAAGGGCGCCTCAGAGCAGAAAAACTGCACTTTTTTCATTCTAGTGAAGGAATGAAGTTTAGGCTAAAATGTATTTAATATGATTATCGAAATGACAAGCAAAAAGTGATGGAAGCAGAAAGTTGGGACCAACTACGCATTAAGACACATGAACTCTTTCTGCAATGTGACGTTACGTTATGCCACCCTGTAGCGTCCGCCCATTTCCATGTGCCTTCTCATAGTGTCTAATCATGTTTCCTAACCAAAAATAGATTGATAAAAAATCTCCATCTTTTAACTAAGGATATAATGATAAAAAAAAAGTAGGCTTCTTTTAAATAATCTGAAATGAGCATCGAGCATTGCAATAAAAAAACATTCCCTTTTCCATATTATACACTTATAACATGGTTGTGCGTATGGTATCTATTTTATCAAACCCGAGACTGTTACTTTAAATTCTGTCTCTGATATCCTACACAGAGCCATGAGATCACATAAATGTATACTAGAACTAGTATAGAAACTGGCAAAATTGAAATCTACACGAAGCCCCCCTCCACTTTTTTGTGCAGCATGAAAAAAATAGAAAGAACATGGAGTTGGCCCCCCACTTTTATGAGAACTTGTAAAAAATTGAATTGAAAATTAGAAATGAACAGTGAAATTGAAGTGTAAGGAATACTTGCTGACCACCCCCCCCCCCCCCACCCCACCCCCACGGATTAGGATTTTCAGAATTTTGGAAAGTAATGTTTCTTTCTTTTCTTTTCTTTTTATTATTTTTTTTTTTTCCTTGTCAAGATTTTTTTGGATGAGTCTGCCCCCCCCCCCCACTTTCAAAAACGATGCCACGTGCCTGATAAGGAACCCGTCGGATGAGGCGGAGGGCAAAAAGTGGCTGTTCATTTCAAGTGGCCGCTAAGAGATTTTTGACTGTATATACATTTCATTATCGCCTTTCTATGCATTGTTTAGCTAATGAGATATCAACTTGATCGAATTCAGCTTGCACTGCTAAATGATGATTGGTTTCTATGTCTTAGACACCCCCCCCCCCCCCCCAAAGAAAAAAACCCCTGCATTGTTTTTCATTAATGGTATGTTGGTAAATGTCTATACATTAATAATGCATATAATTGCAATTAATGGTAGCAGAATATCTTAAAATGTATTACATATATTGTTTTCCCCCATTTTTTATTTACTTTTCAACTGTTAACATGACGTTATATTGTGAGGATAGAACTGCTTTGAACTCACATTGTTTAGTGCTTATCAAACTGTAGGGAAATATTTTGAGGAAATTATGATACATGTATAAAAGTCATAAAAAACAACAAACTATAATATAAGCATGCATGCACATTTTATTTGCTTATATCAATTGTAAAATCAATATCAGATATATCAGGCGCAAGTAATTTTCGAATAGGTAAAAAATGAGTTATTAACATGAATATAATTAACCACAAAAATGGATATACCTTGAAAGATAATGTAATCAGGAATAAGCCCCCCCCCCCATCCCCACACCCACCCAAACCCCCCCCCCCCAAAAAAAAGACGACAAATTAAATAAAACAAAATTAAGAAACAAAACCCCTTGCCTGATATATCTGATTCATTTGGCACATGATTTAAAAAGTGAGTAAAAAATAAAGATTCATCAGATGAAAGTCTGACAAAAATGATCACAGATATTAAAAATGTCTTGATGAAAGACTGTGAGGTATCTTTTGATGTTTCTACACTCAAATCAAAAACTGGCCATCCCTGCCCTGACCAAGATTCAACCGTGAGATTACAGGAAGGGGGAGGGGCCCTCAAAGCACTGGTCACCGGAAATGACAAACATTTCCGGTCCAAAGAAATTGTCGGTGTTTAGCAGAGCGTCACAAGACAAGTCTTTCACGAACTTTTTATTGTCCGCGGTTCGTGATGTGATCGCTTCTGGTTTGATTTCCTGGAATTTGAAAAAAGAATTTGAGAAAAGGGTAAACTAATATAATCTGACATTTACGAAAACATTAACCCATGTCAAGACACCATTATCGAGACTGAGCAAATAAGTAACTACATTAACAACTTGCAAGTAGAATAATTTTTAGAAGATTATTTCATATCGGTATAACTTAGAAATTAAAGGCTTTTACAATCCCCTATTCACAATATTATCTTTAAAAGTAAACCAGTTTTACGTGTATATACGTCAGTAAAAAACGTTCAAAGACACTCTGATAATAGAGAAAACTTCCTTGAAAATGCAAAAGACGAACCTTTGAGACAGATTCTGCCCTGAGTTCAGCAGATCCCTTTTGGGTCAGTTTTTCGTTGGTGTGTTCGTTATCATCAAAGTTATCAGATTGTGTTTGCTTTCCCCTGGCCAGGATCCTCATGATTCTGGACACGTAAGGCGGGGGACTCACAGGGGTTTTTCTGGTTTTCGGTGGAATTACGATACGTTTGACTGTCTTCTGTTTCAAGTGAAAAAAAATACAACACAATATTTTTATAATAATATCGATTTAAAAGCACAGAGAGAGAGAGAGAGAGAGAGAGAGAGAGAGAGAGAGAGAGAGAGAGAGAGAGTACATGTTTTAGTAGTAGTAGTACATGTTGTATAATACCTTGCCACCAGTCTGTTCTGTGGATAGTTGTTCACTTGTATGACCATGGTTCTGACCCCTCATCTTTTTCTTTGTTCTGCCACCACTGTCGCTTTGCTCTGGATCAAGCTTTCTTTTTGCAACAACGTTTTTGTAGCCATTGTGTCCAAAGTGACCAACTCCACCAACCTGAGAAAACGTGGTAAATACTAGTATTTTATGCATTTTGAACTTTTTAAACTATAAGAGAAAATTATTATTGGACTTCAACAAAGTTTTTATAGAAACTTTAATCAACATACCCTTTCTGCTGCTCTGAGAGCCATCAGTCTGGAAAGGGTTTGGTTTGTCTGGGCCTCCATTGGCTTTACATGCATAAGCACGGGTTGGGGGACCAGACTCCATGGCTCCTAAAACACAAATTCAGTGTTACTTTTCTAAAGAAATAGCCTCAATATAAATATATTCATTTAAATTTAAATATAGGAAAGGCTTGTCTTGATTTTCTGTACTTACGAGCTGATTTGTTGGCGAATTCTGGGAGTGGTGGCCAGTTGCCACGTGGTTTGTGGTGGCTATGCCGATTGGTGGCTGTTGGTTGTCGACAAAAGGAGATGTTGAAGATCCTTGTGGGGCTTCCTTGGCCTTTGATTTGTAGTTTTTCCGTCGTCTTTCGGTATTTTTCTTGTTCTTCGGACAGATTCGGTCGGAGGCAATGACTGCATATGGTCTGAATTGTCCGTTTTGAACACTGTTGTATGATTCTGTGTTGACAATTGACTGAGTGTGTCCATAGAACATGTCTCTTTGAGCATAATGCTTGGGTTGTTCGCGAGGGACCTGAGGATTGACTGTCTGTAGAGACATAGAGTCCTGATTCTGTGGAACAATGATACTCTGTTTAGAAGTTTTGAAATTCTGAAATAAATGATTGTCAATCAGTTTAATTCTTGTTTTCTTCAAATGTAAAATACAATAAGGATAAACAAATGTTTGAATACGTTAATATTATGATGTACCTGTAGTGTTGGTCTGCTTTCTGATTGGCAGCAGACATTGCTAGGCTTTGTAATTGTTCGATGGCGGGCAAGGGCCGTAGAACTGATAAACTGCTGAATCTGTTCAACACTCAACACTTGGTTAGCCTAAATATTAAAATCAGCAAATTAACTTAAAGCCAATTTCTTCAAAAGATTAGAAATTGTGAATATATACATGTATGCATATAGCTTTGAAAATAATTTATGGTAACTTCGGCAGAAAAAAAATTTATCATAGATATGAAGAAGAATTGAAGTACATACAGTACAGAAGAACGACGTATGTCGGACAGATAGGAGAGTGAGAAGAAGAGAAGATAGTTAGGTTTGATTTTATTCTTACTTACTTCCTACACCAATATTTTTTTTTTTACATTAGAATGAATCTGAGACCTCCATAGGAGTCCCGGAAGTTGGGGGAGTAGTCAGGAAGCCCATATCTGGCCTCTCGTAAATAATGGAGGCAGCTTCCGGGGCCAAACACTGCTCATCCATTCTCTTCTGGAATAAAAAGGGCCATGCGTTAATTTATAGAACGGAAAACGTGGTGGGTTTTTTTTGCGATGTTATTTTTGAATTAGTACTTTGTTGTTTTTTTTTTAATATAAAACGTTGATTCCCATATAATTGTATTTTATTTGTATTGGTGTATTCAATTTTCAAATACAATGGGATGTAAAGTTTCGCTTTGTTTATCGTAAAGTATATTTATTTTTGTAAATACATAACGTTAGGCCTATATATTGTTTGTGAAAATTCAACTGTTTTGTGTATATATTGATTATTTATTATGAATTGTCATAAATTATATCGCATTCATTAAACGATTAAATAAGTGACTTTTGTGCATTTTTTTTTAAGTCTTTATGTTGTAAGTGCATGTATTTTTGGCACTAGAAATGGTTGCTATGCAACCATTTTGAATGAGTTAAGCGACTAAAAATGATTATTTAATCTTAAAGCTCGTGTACCTTACACAAAATTTTGTTAAAATGCTATTAAATTTTCAATGAAGTGTTTTATATACTTTGCTTTTAATGAATTATGTATGAATGATAAGTTACATTCATAAGATAAACCTCCATCTTGTTACTCTGCCAAATCGAATGAGGCTATTCTAAAATTTGATGCCTTGACGACAAAATATACGATATTTTGCCGTAAAAATGAATAAACATGAATTTTACCCTCTTTGATGAATAGCTGTTCATTTCTGTCGCTTTCTGAATTCTTTCGATAAGGAAATTCTCAGAAAAAGTTCGCTCTGCGAAAAACACGTCTTGCCTCAACATCTGATGCTGAAACACTGGTGATGTAACCAAAACACAACGCAAGCCGCCAATCATGACGTCATCAGTCTAATGATATCCAATGAACGTTAATATGCTAAAAATACGATTCTATATTTGGAGAACGGAATCTCCCTTTTGGAAAAAAAAAGAAAAAATATTAAATATTTTTGAGAAATTTTCTTACTCTGATTACACTTGTACAGGATTCGAAAAATCAATCGGAGAAAATAAATCTATTTAATTTACCATATAATCTATACAAATAATCTATAGAATAAAGATTAAAGATATCATACATTATTTTATAAGATAGGAATTCAATATTTATCAGTTTTATAAAAGGTTTGGGTGCGACCCTTCGCGCATGGTATAAAATGATCATATGACCAAGGCCGTGTCCAGGATTTTTTATCTTAGGAAATGGCTTTCATCTCCATTTATATCTTACATGTAATCATCTCCGTTTGCCAAGTGTTCCTAACTCGGCCGCACCGCTCATCAATTTTTCCAATGACAAAATCAACTTAGGTTTGAGCAATGGGGTCGAAGTAATGACTATGATTTATAAAATGCGTGTATCTGAGGTGCTATGTATACAAGCATTTTCAAGTTTTCCATTATTCCGACGGGGGCTCTTCTTTTTGAAATTCACCTCGCTCTCAAGCAAGCGATTTACCGTAGACCCCCACCCCCCCCCCCCCCCCCCAAAAAAAATACTTGTTTTCTTATCTGCATTAAATATTCATTTTGTAGTGAAAGTTTAAAGTGGTATGTGCAATTAACATGATCGAAATGATATAAAGTTGTGGCTCTCGACTTCCATCAACTATGATTTTGAAACCACAGACAAGGAAGAAATAGTCCCCAGAAAAATCGTATGAATTCAACTGACAGGCCCATGAGAAAAGACAATTTTAGCGAAATGAAAAAGCCAAAATCGTCTCTAATGGGAATTTTAATCTGACATCAGCATGAATTTTTCGTGCAGTCCGTGATTTTTCTCATTAAGTCGGTTTATGTTTTGACCAATCGATAAACGGGGCGTGTAGATTTGAATGTTAATGAATTACATGAATTACAATAAGTTTCCGTAAGAAATGGAGGGTATTACACTCGGTGGATGTAAATATATGTCTATGAATTTTCCAGTAAACTGGGGGTGATCTATCACAAGAAGTGCAATGTATTAATGTTGTGGGTAAAGGTTCTTTTGAATTTTGTTTCTTTATTTCATAACAAAAAGCATCATTATCCAAAGCGGTAGTAAGACCATTTATGCTGCATGTGAATGATAAGTGAAGGGTTTAATTTTCACCCATAACTACATAATTATGACGATAAATTATGCGCTTTCCATGGACCCTCTATCCAAAGAGTGTATAAGGAGGCCAGCAGTACAGGAGCACCCCCACCGATCATCTGTAAAACCCCTCTGTATACGAGGGTCAACCAAAAAATACGAAGACTTTTGGCATAGTTAGGTAATTTAACGTTATATTATTACTTTGAGTAGATATGATTAAGCAATAGTTTCAAACAATATAAAATCAAAAAAAAAAGTTAAAATATTTCCTTATTTCTAAGAATTATTTAGAGCCTAATCCTGCAAAAATGAGATCAAGGCGCACGGTAAAAATGAATGTAATGGCAACAATAAAGCACATAATGTTGAAAGTAATATTTTTGTAAATTAAACTTAAAACCAAATATATAACATTAAAACCTCAAATTAAGCGTCGTGATATTCGCTGTACTAAATACTGACAGGATATAACGTTTTGTTGAACAGATATCAGGAACTAAGATAGATCGACGTCACCAAAGTCACGGCGCAACGAAAAAAAATATAAACAGTAAAATCATACATTAAATTAAATGCTCAGTTGTAAAAATAAAATAAGTCAAAAATTGTTTGCATGTTTGTGTTTAACTGTAAATAAATACATTTTGTGTGGGTAGTGGTAATTATATTTAGAACATCGAACAGTCCAAAAGAGACTACGCGTAGAATATCTGTAAATATTTGGTCAAAAGAATTTATAACGTCTTCTGACGTTCAGGGTTTTTTTCTTACTGATCATAATAATACAATGAAACATGCAGTAAAAAATGATTTACTACCTTATAAGATGTCAAGTGATATTGTGCCGATTTAAATTGTATCTTGAAAAGCACAGAAGGCTCATGGTGATATTAAGATTGGGTATTTCAACGTTACCGTGCGCAGTGGTGACAAAACATGTCGTTTAATTTTTAAAAAATCGGATAACGAAAAATACCTTTTCATTAAATGGAATGAAATTACGTATATCAATAAATGTTGGTGCATAAATTCATTTGCTATTCGTGACTTTTATGAAAAATATTTGATAGACAGCATAATTATCTTCGTATTTTTTTATTGACCCTCACTGAAAAAATGAAAAGTAAAACGTTTTAAAATCTCTTAGAAACTTAACTGAGTTAGCTCATACTTCTTATATTATCATACGCGTTGAGTCAACAAATACTTCTTATATTAACATACGCGTACGTAATGAACAGAAAGTAATTTTTTCCCTTCAATTTACTCGAAGGCCAGTAATGTCATGATCTGATTTTATTTGCTTGGTAGAGTATTTTTCGCAAAAGAAGATAAAAATGTTAAACAATGACAGGCGATGGACAAATAAAGATCTCAAGCCTCTGGCTCAGTTAAAGTAAAAACAAGACAACTGACTATAAACTCTTTTGCATTTTTTATTCATGGCTGACTTTACACCATCTTACACCCAATATCATTGTACATGTAAATATGTTACGATATGTCCTAAAGGAAATCATTTATGTAGTGAAATGTAGTGAAAAAATATCAAATGTTGTTCTGCTAATACATTGGATATTATACAACCTGAACTCTGCACGTAAAAGTGATTGTTTCAACAAATAAGGGGAGAATAAAATGGAACGTTAAGAGAGCACATTTGAGGTACAACCACAAACTGCCTCCAGATATCTACACAAATTCATAAAAATATAAGTCAGGAGTGACAACTCTTACATTTATTAGAAATCTTAATCTCAAAAATTTGTCGAACAAATGTCATTCCAAAATGAAGTTACAAGATAACAAATACGAACAGAAAATGATTCATTAATGATTATGAAACAAACCATAATTCAATAAAATATGACTAGCTTACTCCATTAATTTCCAATAGTATATCCCTAATATAGATAAAATAAAGTAAACATGAATTTGAATGCCAAGTGAGAAATTTTGGTTGTGTTCTTTCATTACATTGATGTATCAAGAGAGATTTTGAAGAGAAAAAAAATCATAAGTCAATATATCTTATTTCATAAAAAGTCCAAGAAATATCTTGATATATAACAATGGAAACATATGGCAAAACACTGTTCTTAATTTAATTACACAATCAAAAAATATTAAATGATGACAAAGCATACGTACATGTACTGTATGATACAATTAAAGCATGCAACTTAAAAAATGGCAGAAGAATCCAATGTACACATGTACATGTAATTTACTTGAAATGTGTGAACTTCAGATTCAAATGTTATTTATGTATCTCAGTTCTCTTATGATTTCACAATCTTAAAGGAAGCAATGATCAAAGTAATATAGCATATGAAATAAAATATAATAAAGGGGATTCAAGATGATAAGTCAACATATCTTAATTAATACATAATACATTTTTTTTTTCTCTGAAACAAAGCTGGTTCACTGCTATGTTCTAATTTATGATCACAAGTGACAAAAAATGCAAAATGGTATTATACAAAATGGAATCAATGGTACTTAAACAGATAGTACAATCAGTGAGTAATCTAACATTACCTCTTTGATACCTGTGTTTGGGAAGATCTACATGTTTTAACTCAACTTTATCACTGAACATGCACAAAATAACATGTAATGACATGAACAAGCTCTTGTAAATAAAAACAAAATAAATATCCTTTCCAGTGATAGTAAATGTCTTTGAATACATGTGACTTTTACAGATACACAGTATCAAACCACAACCAGTTATATAAGCGAAACAATGAAATCCAAAGGCCGGCTTATTTATGAAACCTTGTAAGATGCTATAATTGGAATTCTACAGGCTTTTAATGTTTTCTACAGAATTTTAGGCATTTTAGTTGCATTGACTTTAAATGCAAGTTACTGTGATTCAACACATACATGTACAATGTACTTGTTCATGTTTAAACAAAGGTACCTGTACACAGATGAGAAAAAATGACAGGGATTAAACACATCTCATATCTGAGTACTTGATACAAAAAGGGCAAGCAAACATGAAAAAGCACTGTTGAAAGGTTATATAAAGGTAACAGGTAGCTGTGTATAGATAATTAGAGGACACATGTTAAAGATAAAGCTTATTTTTATAAAAAAAAAAAAAGGTCTAAATTGAATATTTTTTTAAATCAATTATTTTAGGTGTTTGGTTACCTGACAATCTATTATGACAAAAGGTGTGACAGATAAAGATACTATAGGTATTTTATTGAGTGTTTAGTAAACAGCTAAGCTGAACATCTATCACAAAAATTAAAGCAGCCTTGTTCATAACTATTGCCTTTAGTGAAAAAAAAGCTACAACACATTTGGGGAGGATTTGATTTGGCTATCGAATCACTACAGGTGGTAAACCAACTGATAAGGCAGAAATACTGCAAATAATCTTACAAGTTTATGTCTAAGTATCAGATTTAATTAGCAGCATTTATTATAATACCTGTTCGTCACATTGTTATTTGCAATGGCCTAGTGATTGATTAAAATGATTTTTTTTTTAACTTCCAGAATCCAATCTCCATAATCAAAGGTCTCTGCAACTCTTGGAAGTAACTTATGGAAGGAAAATTTTGACTGTGTTAGATCACATCTGGCACTTTTAGTTTCATTCTGTTCATGATACTCAATGCGGGTAGAAATTACAAATACTAATTAGAAAAATTGTCTATTTCTAGATCTGCACTTTACAATGATCATATTCTAAACAAAAACTTATCAACCTATCGTGTATTGGGCACCAGAACTATATTTCAAATAAGAAATTGATTTTCAATTTTGACTTAATAATCCTAACTGCACATCTTTTACTGTCACACATCTACATATTCAAATCGAAAAAAAAAAGTTGAAAAATAACAGCTTATTAGAATGGGAAAAGTTCAACTTTCATTCACCCCAACATCTTAAAAAAAAACAATCAACAGAAGAGGACAGTATTGTTGAGAAATATTTTTTTGTTCTGAACTTCCACATGAGACAAATCATCAAAATCATACACTGTTAAGTTTCCACAATTGATTAAAAACTAACAGAATGAGCACTGTTTAGAGTGATGATTGTTTGATATATTATATGCAACAAATTTTCAATTCAAATCTTATAATTTCTAAACGTTACAAATACATGTATCATCCATTATTCTGACCTGCAGAACTGTGGGTAGAAAAATGACCAGTGAACCATAAATAACTTAAAATTCCTAATGGAATCAAAATTGCAAGAACCACTATGAAACCAATCATCGAACACCAGGTTAATCCACAGTCGTGGCCAAAGAACTTCCTTCTCGGAGGTGGAATAGGTTGTATTGACCTGTTGGTCAACAGAGACACAACCTCGTCCAGAGACTCATGTCTCGTTTTGGCAGATTTACAAAATTTCACCAAGTCTTTATCCATGCTGCGCAGAAATCTTCTGGCTTCTTTGGACTGGAGACCTGTCTGACTTCTAATGCTTAGAGATTTTTTAATCATGAGCCGCTGTGTGTCTGGGTCACTCATATTACACACAGACTCAGAGTCTGTTTCTGTGTTCTCTGTGTCAGTTTCGTCCACCACTGTAATGCCATTAAATTGGGGTTTGTCGGATTTTGTTTCCGTTTTGAGAGTTTCAGTTAGGAAAGAATACTTTTTGATTGGCACTTTAATCTTCTTATAAGCATAAAAATCTTGGTCCTGGATCATATTGTTAATTCTCTTGATCTCAGCCACCTAAAAAGAATAGAATAAACAAAAGTTTCATATAAACATGTTTCATCATCTTTGATATTAGAAATGGTTTCCAATAATTCTCTACTGTATTGTTACTTTTTTTTCAAAATCTATATTGTGTCGACCAAAAAAAAGTTAATTTACCGGACATCCATACTGTAATGAAAGACTGCGTAATGTGTCACCCTCTGTAAGTTCTCTCTCATAGTACAGTTGCTCATCTTCATCTTTCTGTGTAGGTTTTGGTCCCCCTTTACGGGATCGCACATCAGACATTTCAAATTCAACAACTTCATCTTCTTGAACATCAGCATTACCAAACACATACACTCTGGACTTCTTGGAGTTTTGAACCTCTGCACCTAGTTGCTGGTAGCTGTAAGGTTTGTTGTTAGCATCCTGTCTGGACTTTCTTGAACTCATGCCACACAATCTAAAGCTTTACCATACAACACATTGAAAATATATTCATTTTCTATATTTAGGGGGGTCAACAATAACAGAGGATGCTGCGTTTGCTATATATATACATTTCCGTTCTACATTTTTACATAGGTCTGTCAACCCTGTGATTATCACTGTGATGTGTCGAAAGTAAAACCGGAAGCTGTAACGCGTCAAGGCAGTGAAATTGTGAACAACGATCCCGACTAATTTAATCATTTCCGGTGTACTGTCAACAACCAGAACAAAGATTTAGACATACATCAAAATGGTTTGTGTTCCGTGTATTGTTATTCCTGTCCTTCTTTGGGTGTTCCACAAGTTTATTCAGCCTCTTATTTCAAAGTTTTGGCCATGGAGTAAAACAACAACTATCAAAGACGCCAAGGGCTGTTCACAAACTGAAGACACTAAGGTACTTTATTTGATTTCATAAGTTTGATTCCTGTAGTTTATCTCGGAGTAATTTGTGACAGGGTGGAGAATTGACTATGAGACCCCTGTTTTTATCAGTACATGTTCTACATGTACCACTACATGTACAATTCATTTATCTCAAATTAAAGGGGCGTGGTCACGATTTTGGTCAAATCTCATTTTTCTTTTTTTATTATTTGCAATGCTTTAGGAATGCATTTCTAATGATCAAATGAAATTTTTGTGCCAGTCGATGAGTTTTAAGCAAGATACAGGGCTCACAATTCTTCGTCATGTAAACAAGGCTCGTGCCCTGTTTTTGTTTACATAGGTTCAATATACTTGTCAAAATCTTTTACAAGCTGATTTGTCTATCTTCTTATTCATTTTAAGCAAAAATAAACAGTTCCTAGTGTTTACCACATTCATTTTACGTCTAGCACTGGAATTTTCCCTTCAACATTCAAAATGTAAACAATAGCTTTGTTTACATAGCGAAGAATTGTAAGCTCTGCAACTCGCTTTTAACTCAACAAATGACACTCAAGATTCGGTTGCCTATTAAAATGTCTTACTGAAGCATTATAAACATTAAAATTGAAAAAAAAAATTTTTCGATCAAAATCGTGACCATGCCCCTTTAAAGCATCCCCTCCCCTTTAAAAATGCCATAAACCTCATTTAAGTAAGCCTTTTAGCTATAGCCGGGATATGTACCCCTGACACGTTTTCTAATTCAAAATGTGGACTGTGAATGAAATCAGGGATCCTTGTATTCATTTTTGTTTAGTGCATTACTGCTGAGCTATAATCAAGTTAGTATCCGAACAGATATTCAGTGATATCTACCGTCCGTTTATCCCAAATTAGCTCTTCAGGGGTATTAGAAACAGGTATTAGATTTGTTCGCCCCATCTAACTATTCACCTGAGTTTATTCACTTAAAGTCTGTTCGCTCTAATTACTGGTATCGTT
The DNA here is from genome assembly GCF_963853765.1 of Magallana gigas. Taxonomy (NCBI): domain Eukaryota; kingdom Metazoa; phylum Mollusca; class Bivalvia; order Ostreida; family Ostreidae; genus Magallana; species Magallana gigas. Next base: position 30,448,203 of record NC_088858.1, on the reverse strand, counting down.
TTCAATAATCCTTGCTTGCCCTCCACCTAAACCTCCTTCATACACCCCATCATTTTAAGATAAAAATCTTTGTTTCATTTACTCTGAACTATTATATTTAATTTTACTTATATATTTTTTTGTTTTACTTCCAAAAACTTTTTCTGACATTTTATGATTTAATTTCATCAAGAAGACTTAATTTGGTCTAACTGTTGGACTTCAATGCGGTAAATTATAAAAGAAACTGTCTTTTGTTCTTTGTAATGATTTGCTTGATGTTTTTAAACAATAAAAGAAATTGAAACATTAATTGGCCCAAAGAGAAGATAAGCAATGGAAGAGCAGTATTCTATCTTTGAAGAACCCGAGCACCGCACAACCCTTTGATCTCTAAATGAGATATATACGTAGATGGAACATGAAACTGTATCAAACTACTGTCAACCATAATTAAATAATGAATTCACAATATTGAAGTCATCTTATCGTTATCAAGCCATCATTATGTAAAGGTTCTATAATAGTGGTGTTTTTTATAATCATATATCTCTTCAATCATAATATTTAAAATGATCAGAATATAAGAATATACAACTACATTAATCCTGTATTAAAATCAGGCGAACCAGAATCTTAGGCAAAGGAATCAAAGGCGAACAGACCTTGGGTGAACAGAAACTAGGGCAAACACATTTTATGGCGAACGAACATACATTCTGAAAAAACATATAAATTGTTTTCATTGAACATCATATAACAATTTCAATTTTTTTTTAAATAGGTAATCCCAACAGAAAATGGAGTCCATCAAAATGGAACAACAGCCAAGTCAGAAGTTATAGCAGGAGGAGGTGGGAGCAAGAAAGAGAACTGATATTGTGGTTGTACACATGTATCATCATAGTGCATCATCTGTTGTGAATATCATAAATTACAATGTAAACAGGTTGAACAAGTTCCACAACATGCATGTACATGTATACACATGTAAGTGTGATGTTCCTCATTGTGATTGATACTTGTATTTTGTGTACTCTAATTTTTGTGCAGATTACCATACCCAAGAAACTTTGATTGATCTTTAAAGAAATGTTCTTGATTGCATAAACAGTTATAATTTCCTAACAAGTTTCTTCTTGGATAACGTATTTTTCCAAAAATTAAACGTTTTCAATTTTAAGTGATGCAGCTTTATTTGAGATGCTGTATGTCAAATTAATTAAGGCACGCAATTAAGTCTGTCAACTAGATTAATTTATCAGAATATTGCATGTACATAATTATATCCATTTGTTTTGTTTTTAATAAATGAACAAAAGAGGATATTGTTATTTTATTTCATTTGCTATATAATTAATTAAGCTATCCTAGTAAAATACCGTAGATTCTTTATATTATTTGTCCGAGTTACTCAGTACGGAATTAAAAAAATTCTGTTGTTTAGTATAAACAATAATGTATAATTGCATGAACAAAACTTTTGTTAAAGAAGTCTGAAACATGAAAAGCCTAGACTGCAAAATATGCAAGGATGTCAACGTGATCTTGCGCAAATATTAATTCCTCTTGACTAGGAATCTATAGTAGTTTACGAAAACATGCATATATATCTTATTTTACTACAAGTATAAATGTGATAATGATAGAAGCCATTAGGCAATTGTTGTATTGAGTAAAACATGTAATTAATTTTATTCAGTCATAGAGAAGAAAAATATTGGGAACTGATTTGAATACTATTCCACATCACATCTTTATACATGTACAGTGTATACAATCAGTTATATGAGTTAAAAATGTTCACATTTATTAAGGATGCTCAACACTCTGTGATTTCTACTTTTTATAGCAGTACATCACAGCATGACGATTTTAACCAAGTATAAAACATCGTCAAATTTTGATGTTTATCTCTTTAGCGCATCGGGTGTTGCTTTGATCTACTGGTCCGCAAGTCCCGAGTTCAAATACTGCAAAGAATTTTGTTCTCTTGCAAAGAATTTTGTTCTCTTCAATGGCTGTAAGATTTTAAAAGTTGATTCCCTCTACACCCCCCCCCCCCCCATTATTTTTTTTGGTCATTTTCAAATCGAACATAATTATGCTAGAAATCCATATATATCTTTAAGTAATATAAAAGTTTGGGCTTATAAGCAGAACTTCTCCCCCAGGTGTGAAGGTCACTGGAAGACCCTTATGTTTAAACAGGATAGTCGGGAAATCAAATTAAATTGACCAAATAATTAATATAATAATTTTTTAAGAAGTAATTTATATGCAATTTTAAATTAAATTTATCTATACATGTCTAAGAAATAATACCTTTTGTTTTTGAATTTATTTAGAAAGAAGATGTGCAATTTAATTTGAAGTCAGAAAATTATTATAAAATATAATCTGTTAATATAATAATAATACACGTATTGATTATTTTTAAGTTTGTTTATTAACAAAACTCAAAATCGATATAAATTACTAGTAAATAAAAATTCCAAACAACGAAGTTACACAATGTGATATGCCTTCAACAAGTACACATTTAATATTATACATGAAATTTTAAAAAAAAACCACAAGATATTATAGTTTTCCCTCTTTGGTACCATGACTGTTTGGAAATAGCGCGGAAGATAGTTTCACCATATATTATTAATGTGAACAACCGATTATTATTCATTTAAGTTTAATTCAACAGACATTTGTCTTCTGAATATAACTTAAATAAGGGTTCGGAAATTTTGATGAGCATACTAATTCATATAACATGTAGCTATGAATTCTGCATTTGATAAATCATGGTCTACCCTATTTTGCATTTTAACAATTGATGCCTACTTTCGTTGCAATTTACTTGTATTTAAATTTGTCACAATGATGCCAAAATTAGTCTCGTAATATCATACATGTACGCTTATAAATTGTTTTTTTTAAACTTCAAAATAATCCGTGAAAGTAATGCATTAGGAAAAAATGGAACTCAATGTTATTTTTGAAATGTGAAAAAAGGGTTTTTTTTTCACAACATTGCAATCACATGGAAAATAATGATCTACTGGTAATAGAAATATTACCTGATATGACGGTAAACAAAATGAAACGATGAAACGTTTAAAAAAGTTCTATATACATGTATAGTCAAGATATTTCCAAAGTGTTAAGAAAATCATAGTTTTTAAAGATAAATTGTTACATTTCTGTGAGAGGAAAAAAATCAGCAAGAAGTCATAATGTGTACTATACTTATGGCTTCATAAAATAGTTCAATTCCTCTATTTTTTATCCTTTTTACACTTCTTTTTACTCGAATTCCATTTTCCTATTCCGAACGACAAGTGAAGTTTAGAGTCTTTATCCACAGGTTCGTTTTCGATTAGCATTTTGCTTACAGGATTACTACAGTTCCTTTGTTCTAATCTGGAAAGTCGTCAACTGGTCTTGGTATCATCCCTTCTCTTCCATGATTGTTACCAGGACTGGATTCCCTGTTAAACCCGTGACGGGTAGACAGCCCTTGTCTCGATTGTTGTGTGCTTTCTTTGATCGAGATTTTGAAGCCAAGTTCTATGGATACCTCTTGTTTCTGAACATTTCGATTCTTTTTGTTTTTCTTTTTAGATCTGGGGCTATCTTCCCTTGTCAGTGTTTTGGAGCCAATTTGTTTATACTCTGGTGTAAGTTTTCCTGAATAGTCTTCTTTTCTGTGTAGATTACTAGTAACTGAGGTTTCATTTCCAGGATATATTCCTGTCGTTGGCTGGTTTGTTCTCGGTTGTTTTGGTCTTGCTCCCTGTTCGCCATAATCCTCCGTCTTCTGCTGAGCTGGCTCTTTAGCGTATACTTGAAAGGATTGCAAAGATATTTTGTCGACCCCATAACACTCCAGACACCTTTCTCTCTTTGACACAGAAACATAAATGTGACCTATTAAACAGAAAAAAATTATATTTATGCGCATGTTTAGGCTTATTTAGTTTAAAACTACATGAGATGAAAAAATACAATTATAGTTTACTCTTACCAAATGTGCATGTTTTCCAGGTCCTTAAATGTATATCTACGATGCCAACCACGCGAGGGTATGTGTCCACCCTCTCTATCCATGCTTTTCCAGTACTTGTTAGAAACGGTGTGACATCATGAAACTTTTTCGAGAAATCTTCATCCAATTTGTTTTGTTCAGCGTTTAAAAGAGTCTCTTGAATTGTGAATAACGTATGCCAATACTCTTCACTGCAGACATATCTATCCCTTAATTCATGGACAAGCTGTGTGTCGGTGTCGGAATCTTCCGATGTTTCTTCACCAGAACTTTCTTTTCTCCGTGTCAAGGATTTCAGAGTAGACTTCTCAGAAAATACACTGTATCGAAATGCAATAAATAACTTCCACAAACCCCGTAAAATGTTCAATTTTTCAAAGATGCTTTGGAATGTCTGATTGTGTGCTTGACTTTTTCCCATTAGGGTTTTCAAAGAATGCAGGAAATTGTTAGCAAAGGAATATAAGTAAGCATTTGATTGTACTAAAGATTGTTTATTTGCAGCCAAGAAAGTACCAAATGTTCTTACATATGAGAAAGAGTCTACAGTATTACTTACAAGAACTGGGAACGTAAAAGCATTCAGATTCTTTGATAACGACTGTATTGCAGTTTTAATCCCATTAAGGCGCATTCTTTGGTTCTTCAGTTCGACACTGTAACGCGGATGCCAAAGAATAAGTTTTGAACATTTTGGGCATCGTTTTAGTACATTAAGATTTTCAACACTTTCCATGTACTTATCGAGGGTATTGAAATCAAACACATGTCCACACTCCTGAAGTTCAACTTTGGGAATTGGTTTTGCATTGGATGTTTTACGAAATTCCCATACATTGCACTTTCTGCATAGATTTGGACACGGGTCACCACATAATCCTAGACAGTTATGACCACATTTCAACCGTTTCGTACACAATTCATCACACTTTGGCCGGTTGCACGCTTGAAAACATTGATTTGAACATTTGTAATGTACGCAAGTCCAGTCACAGGGTTTTGTGCACGGGGAGCACACCTCGGAACAGGGATGGGTGCAATCAGAATGAGAACATTTTAGCCTACATACAAGGAAACAAGGACTACATTTACCACATGTACTATCTTTGCATTTATGACCACAAACACGTACTTTGCTGCAAATCTCTTCGCATTCTTTATGTTGAAAGGCACTTGAACATTCTGAACATGATCCTGCACACTTGTGACCACATACTAGCAAAAAGTTGCATGGTTCGGTACAAAATATTGAAAGTATGTTTTTATCACAACATAGGACTTGTGTGGCATGACCACAGGGCAAGAGCGTTGTTACACTGACATGACATGGTGGTAATTTGAAAATGTCTTGCATTCCTATTTCTTTTAAGCAACAAAATATGTCTAATTCATGTCCACAATCGGGTCTAATTATCTTAACCACTTTTTCACATTTCACACCAGAGGGGCTTCTTGAACATTCTGTTGCTGCACTATGACCACAATCAGGTAGAATTTTGTCTATTTTCTTCAAACATATTTCTTTGTCAGGATCTTTAAAGCAAGGCAAACTTTGAAAGTGACCACATTTCAATTCTTTTTCAACCTCAAATTCACACTTTACATAATTCACCCCCTGTCTGCAAAGTAAAACTTTAGAATGTCCACAATTAAGTTGTTTTAATACAGGTTTTTCACAAGATACCATTGAAACGTCTTCACAACACTTAACATCTAAAAGATGACCACACTCTTTTTCCTTTTGAACCTGAAATGTACAAACACAAGGCTCAGGGTGGTGACATTCTTTAATACATTCATGTCCTGATTGACACATTTTACCACATACTGACAGACATTGCGTCTGATTTTTCTGGTTGCAATATACAGAGACGTTTTCATGATTACAATCAAATTTTGTCTGTACTAATGTCTTGCATTGATATTCTTCATCCTGAAGATGACATTCTACTACAATTGTATGGCCACATTTCAGGATTTTTTCTACAAGTTCTTTACAAGGATTTGCAATTTGAAATCTTCTTGCTGATTGATAACATTTTCTCGTATACAAGTGATTACATATTTTATCCCTATTTGAAAAACCGAACATTCTGTGAGAGCCAACAGTTACTGATCTTTTTTCCGTAACGTCTTCCTTACAAATGTATCTGCAAATTTCAAACGAGCATGGGATTTGAGCTTCGTGCTTACAAACGAGTTTTTATGTAACTATTTTCTGACAATCGAATTGTTCAATATCAAGAGAGCATTTGAGCAAACACTCGTGTTTACAACTCAAAGTCTTTTTGACAAGGTATGTACACTTGTATCCCAGGGGGTCTTGATAACAAGGCATTTCTGCATTGTGTTGACATGGTAGCGTCTTCTGTACCCGTTCTTTACAGTTATAAAAGTTTATATTAAGGTTACATGGTAATATCTTTTGGTGTTTACAAGGGAGTATTTTTAGTACTTCTTCATCACATTTATATTTTTCTATGTCGACATAGCAAGGTAACATTTTTTGGTGCTTACAAGGAAGCTTTTTCATTACCTCCTTCTGACAAATATGTTTTTTTACGTCAACAAAGCAGTGCAACATTTGAAAGTGATCACATTTTAAATGTCTCTGAACTAAAACACTACAATTCACCTGCGATGGATCTTGGAAGCAACGCATTCGGCGATCATGGTCACACGGCAGTTTTTTAGTGACTATAGCTTGACACTCAATTTTCTCAGAATTAGTTTCACAAGGCAAAGTCGTTATATGTCCACAAGACAATGTTTTTTCAACCTGTTCCGTACAGTTGCAATCATTCGGGAAATGACATCGTTTACTACATATGTGACCATTTTCACAAGAATTTAAACAAAATTTTTTACAAATTATTTCAATGTGACGAGGATCCAATGGATGGCAGAATAAGTCACAAACATGTCCACATTTTAATCGAAAATCACACTTTTGAGAGCACCCTCCCTCTGGCACCTTATTAAAATCTTTCGGCTCGATGGCTTGGGTTCGAACATTACTGTGATTTCTACAAATTAACGGTAGACCACATCCCACTGATTCGTCTGTCATCATTAGTTTGTTTACTTTTTTCCATAACTGGCATTTGCGAGAATGCTTTTGTATAAAATCAAAATTGCCAATGAGAAACAAACCTTTTTTAGCCCTGGATAGTGCCACACACACCCGGTTATCTTTGTCAAGGAATCCAATTTTCCCCTCTTTGTTGCTTCTAACAAGAGACAACAGGATTATATCATTCTCCTCTCCCTGGTAGTTATCGAGAATTGAAATTCTTATCCCTTCATAGTCCTTCTTTGGCATTTGATTCCGAATCAATATCATTTGTGCCGAGTAAGGAGTAATTATTGTAATTTGCCGGGTCGAATAACCTTGTTTCAATAAATAATATGTAAGGCGTTCAACATACAACGCCTCAAATTCATTGGCATAGGATTGTATGTCTTCCTTAGCTTGTTCCTCCTCTGTGTGTGACACGAAATACACATTTTTCTCGATACCCATGACATCTTCGTATTCTAAAACATTTTCATTGTCAAAGAGTTTTTCATAAACAGGGCGGACTAATTTTGAAATTTCGGGTCGCATACGATGTTGCCTTTCAAGGCAAACGTAAGGCAAACCCAAATTTATCATTCTTTCAAACAAAGAGACGTCCAAATGATATTTCTTTGCCAACTCAAAAACCGCCGGCTTTGGTTCTAATTGCTTATGATCACCAATCAAAATCAGATGCTCACAGAACGAGTTCAAAGTTGTAATAACATGTGCCTCTAACACTTCTGCAGCCTCCTCTACGATAATAACTTTGGGACCAATTTCTTTCAAAACATTTTGATACCGTGCTGCCCCTGAGCTTGTCATTGCAATTACTTCTGAGTGGGCTAGAATTTCGCGGTCAAGCGTTTGCTTTTCGCGTTCATATTTCTTTCTTATGTTTGCATAATTTAATTCTTCTTCAAGCAACAATAATTTTGCTTTTTCCCGTAAACGATGGAGAAAGTATCGATACATGTTCCATCTTTCGTGCACCGTTATTTTCCAAGGTTGTCGTATGCAGTTTTCAACGTTTCTTTGAGTCATGATTTCTTTACGTAGTATTTTTGATTGTGCATTTCTAAAGTACTTATTCAATATTTGTTTAAACTGTTCATCAAAATCGCCATGTTTTAGAATTGCATTTACCATTGAATCAAAATTTGCACCAATTTCTTTAAATTCAAAACTCGTTTCAAAATCGTCATCTTCTATGTATCTTTCCCTATTAATAAGATCAACTTCTGTATCTATTTCAATTTTATCATCGTTGACATCTACATTGAACTTGCACTTTCCTTTGGAGTTTTTTATTTCTAATTTCTCATAATCCCCATATGCAGATTGACATAGGGAATTTTCATCAATTTTCAACCACTTTAACATATTAAACCGTTTTCTGTTCTCTAACATCGTTTTCACCTCTGGTACCCATGGCATTAGAATTTCCTCTCCAAATATATTTTCAAACGATTTTTTCAACATCCATCTGATTTTATAAATTCTTTCGTGACTCTTTCTAAGCTGCACCCAAACGTCTCTTGCGTCCGTTTTCAACTGGTCCCATTGCACTCTCTTGTGTATAAGACTAAATTTATTGATATTCTCATTTGAGCATCTTGAACCGACTCGAACAAGCTTTGATTCCCATTGCTTTACATTTTTTGGGTCTAAAAGATTTACCACTCCTTCAATAAATTGATCTAATGCATGGTTTGTGTAGCAAACAATCAGCATTGCTGATGATGGTTCGTTTATTTTTTCCTCTTTTTCACAGATTTTGTCTTGAAGATTGTATTCATTTATTTTTCGTTCATTCATCCATAAGTGTTTGTTATGCAACAATGTTTTTGCAATCATCAATCCAACATGCGTTTTTCCTGTTCCGGGTGGACCTTGAATTAAAACAAATTCCTTGGTCAATGCAAATTGCAGTGCTCTGTATTGAGATTCATCAAGATGAAGCTCCTGAGCTGATGGCCAATTATCTGAGACGATTTGACACATTCGAGCCCTCTCAACGCCAGCCTCCTTACCCTTATCATCCTGGTATATAACATCTGTCGTCAATAAAGGTCCTAAGTCATATTCTATTTGAGTGTTGTCTTGTACATAAAGTGGAGGATGAACTATCGTAAGACCATCAACTAGATATCTCCTAAACGGCAGGTCATCATCGTATATGTTTTGTAAGGAAGATAAAACATGTCTGTATGCCTCAAAATAAGCTGTACTTTCTACCATAGTCATAGTCATACCAACAAACAGTTCTGGTGAGCCACTTTCTTTGTCCACTTTTATTCTTAAAATGCCTTCATTTTTCATCTTTTCATGATTTGCATTTTCGATTACAGCAAAATACAATGTTTCAAAATCATCTTGAGATAGACATAACAATGATCCATTAAGTAATCGCTTGCTGTTATTCCACTTGATGCGACTAACATGGGATTTATCTAATTTAATGTCATAAAAACGACAATCCATTGTAGTGCTTTTAGACTCTACGGACACATTTTGGTAAATTTTCACATCTTGCAACTTTTTTATCTCTTCGGTAGCATCCGATTCCTTTCTGGTAATGTATTCAAATATGCCATTTCTTAATTGCGCTATACAGTCTTCCCTTAAAAGTCTAAACTGTACATCTAAGTAATGATCCAAATTGTCAAATGACGCATGTGTCAAATTTGCTCTCAAAAAGGGCTTGCAAAATATGTCATCTCTCGTTGGAACTATTGATAGATCTCGGAAATTGTTCGGGGGCTTCCGATTATCTTTTGTCTTGTTTCTTTTCGATTTCTCTGTATGCGAGTTTACTATTCTGTCGGATATATTCTTCTGAATCTCTTCAGTATCACTTTTAATGTTTGATAGATGTTCTATAACGGTGTCATCGTTACTTGAGAGTATCAGCGTAGTAACGACTGATGATAAACATGAACACAGTCCTAGAGCGTCCAAGGACAGCGAAGGTGTTTTTCTACATATTTCTTGTAAAACTTGTAAAACACATTCCAAAATGGTCATATAATCATTTCTGACATCAGTTGAAATATCTTTCAATTCATTCAGAAGTGCGCAGATTTGCGAGGAAAATGTTTGGTTAACAGACTTAGTAAAAATAAAGTTGATTTGTTCTTGGCATGCTTTGTCGTCACTAGTTGCAATTTTGACGAATAATTTCAAAATTAATAAAGATTTTTGGATGTTACGACAGTCTATGGCGGTTTCTATGAAGCGTCTTTCGGACCAAGATTGACTATTGAGGACATCATGAATTGGAACACTGGTCAAAACCTCTAGTTCAGAATAAGAAAATCCCTCTCCATCTAAAGACGCCATCTAAGCGAAGTTCTAGAAAACAAAACAAAAATCTAGAAATTAAAAAAGTTTTAATTAAAATGATTCGAAACTAACGAATCAAACTGAATTATATTCGATGATGCAGTCTCAGAGGCGAATAGCTGTTTTGCAAAAAAGTGGGTTTTTTTTCTCTTTCAAACTGTTTTATGTTTTATATACAGCAGTTACATGTATATGGCACTATCAATCGGTAGAAAATATCTGTGCTATACAGATCATGTGTACATAAAAATCGTAAAACAACCAATAAGATTCGAATTCCTTTCCTTTTTAGCTCACCTGAGTGAAAGCTCAAGTGAGCTTTTCTGATCACTTTTTGTCCGGCGTCCGTCTGTCTGTCTGTAAACTTTCTACATTTTCGACTTCTTCTCCTGAACCACTTGGCCAAATTTTAACCAAACTTGGCACAAAGCATCATTGGGTAAAGGGTATTCAAGTTTGTTCACATCCTATTTCATATTTAATAAGGATTTAATTTCAAGTTCAAACTTGGCACAAAGTTTTGCAAAAAAGTGGGTTTTTTTTCTCTTTCAAACTGTTTTATGTTTTATATACAGCAGTTACATGTATATGGCACTATCAATCGGTAGAAAATATCTGTGCTATACAGATCATGTGTACATAAAAATCGTAAAACAACCAATAAGATTCGAATTCCTTTCCTTTTTAGCTCACCTGAGTGAAAGCTCAAGTGAGCTTTTCTGATCACTTTTTGTCCGGCGTCCGTCTGTCTGTCTGTAAACTTTCTACATTTTCGACTTCTTCTCCTGAACCACTTGGCCAAATTTTAACCAAACTTGGCACAAAGCATCATTGGGTAAAGGGTATTCAAGTTTGTTGAAAGAAAGGGACACATCCTATTTCATATTTAATAAGGATTTATTAAAATGTGGTGATTCTTTTTCAAAAATCTTCTTTAAAAAACCATGTGACCAGAAAAGCAGAAACTTGTGTGGAAGCATCCTCAGATAGTGTAGATTCAAGTTTGTTCAAATCATGGTCCTTGGGGGTTAGGTGGGGCCACAAAAAAAGTTTTACATAGGAGTATATAGAGTTAATCTTTAAAAATCTTCTTCTCAAAAACCATTTGGCCGAAAAAGCTGAAACATCCTCAGACAGTGTAGATTCAAGCTTGTTCAAATCATAAGGTGGGGCCACACGAGGGGGGGAGGTCAAATTTTTACATAGGAATATAAAGAGAATTTTTATTTTTAAAACTTCTACTCAGAACACTACTGGCCAGTAAAGCTGTACATAATTTGTGTGAAGTATCATCAGATAGGGTAGATTCAAGTTTAGTCAAATTATGATCACCGGGGGGGGGGGGGGGGGATGGTGGATAGGAGAGAGGCACAATGGGGACCGGTTAAATCTTCACAAAGGAATATATTGAGAAAAATCTTTTTCTTTAAAAATAACATGTTCTTGGAAAAGTTGCAACATTAATGAAAGTAACCTTAGATAGTGTAGATTCAAATTTGTCAAAATCATATTTTTCAGGAGTAGGATGGAGCCACATGGGGTGGAGGGTCCAATTTTACAAAAGAAAACAGTTAAAATTCAACAAAATTCAAATGTTATAATACATGGTTTAACTTATATGCAAGCATTTTGACAAAGAAGAAGGTACAGTTTCTTTCAATATTTGCCCTTAAAATTAAAAAGTTGTTTAAATCTAATACAAATACAATTGTACCATCTTGAACATATGTGTATATAAAGTAGCAAGTTATACACTTTTATCTTGTTTCAACAAATAGTTTTAACCGAAACATTTTGGCAAATTCCTAAGATTTGGTAAAAAATGATGAAAAATGGCATATTTTCTCACAGTTTTTTTTTTTAAGAAAAAAAAAATGTGTCTGCAGCCGTACAACGAAATTAATATATTTTATGTGATATCACATGATAAAGTTATAATGTGAGTTTTATCGTGGGAGACAGCTGCGGATATATTTTTCTATTCAAAAAACCACTAGGGAATTGGTGTCTTTTGCTCAGTTTTATAAAAATTACGGGAAAATGCACTGTTTGTGACGTCACAATTAAACTTGTGGAAGTCTAATTGGTAACTATATATAGATTCTTAATTTATGGGTATTCTTGTGTAAATAAACGTTGCATTTAATCTCTTGTGATATCTTTAAAAATCACTCTAAAACAGGGCAAAATATGATAGAAACTGTACCTAGTTCTTTTTGATTCTTTAAAATTGTATAGACTTTGGCCTCTGGACAATTCTTGGGCTTCACAGTTTGATGTACGTTTATATCCCATTTAATTTTGATCTTCTTGAGAACTGCAATGCTCAATATGTGAAATGACTATACTTTGACAAAAAGGGATCAATGATAAACAGAATACTAGTATCCAGGGGAATATTTGAATTTTTATTATACAGGATCTGTTAGACTACATTGTCCATATTTTTTTTGTTGGTATATTTCTCCGTAAAGCTGGTTTTATAATGTCTTTGTTACTCAGGTAAGCAATGTGGCTCATGGCCCTCTTGTTTAAATATTTACCGGTATCTAAAACTAAAATTTGAAATGACCCTCAAATGGGATATGAGTTGCTATTTACATCATACATTCTGTTAGTCCCTGAACCTACAAGTTTGGATGTGTTGATCAACTCAGATCTTGACATCAAAACTAGAAATAATTTGATTTATGAATGCATTTCAGGATTTTTTTTAGATTAAATCAAACCAAAATTCGAAGACATACCAGAGATTTTGCTTGTCCTCACGTTCTCAGCAATGTTTGTTCCTAGTAACAGCTTTCGTTTTGAACTCTATTCAAATTGCACCGTTACCTCGTACAACGCAACATATCTTCTGTAGATATGAAAGAAAAAAGATAAATATCACTATATTATTGCTAGAATCAGAAATGTTCAGTCATCCTTTTTTTTTTTAAATCGTTACACGTATATCATAAAGTAATTATTGATTACCAACCATTCACAACGTTATGCATGAGCTATGCCTCTTGTGCCTTGCCAAGTCAACAGACAGAAATCAATAAGTGCTGTTATTGATTAACAAAATCAATATAATTAAATTTTTGTACTGTCATGATTCCTACTAATTTTCAGTTAAATCGCTTCTTGTAAGTCTTCATGTAGCAATTTAATAGTAGATCGCGGCATATACCCCACCCCCTTATAATAATATAATATCAATACATGATTTCTAAAATTGGAAAATAAATTATAACTACCTAATTGTCACCATAATGTATACCTTCTTGTCTTCCAACTATCAAACACTTGTTGAAACGCTGCCTTTTCATCTTTTCATTTAAAAGCTTTTAACCGTCTCCCTTTTATAAAATTTAAAGTTTATATGATTTTAGTTTTGACACGTTTCAGTACGTACTTCCCATACGCATACGCTTCTGATTGAGAGGATAAATAGACTATTGTGGCTTTCAATAAAGACTCGATTTTTAAAAAAGGTCGTAGTTGTACTGACATTTTGCCAAGCTGTGCAACATGAATTACGTCATATCCTCAAACAAAGAATTAACAACGTTTATTCATTACTTTCAAGAAGGAAAAGATGTATCAATAGCTAGAGACAAAAGTAAATTAGTTATTCTAAACTTAACCTCCACTTATTTCTAAACTTTTGACACAAATTAAAATCCATTTATTCGATCGATATATAAATTTAATTGATCCATCTATAAATATCTACCATAACAATATAAGTTTTTTGGTTATAACATTTGAAGAATGTTCGTATTAAGTTCATACTGGTATTTGACGTGCTAGTAATTAGTTAATCATAGATGCATGTATATTAAACTCAATGCTACATTGGAAAACCCTTTTTTACTTCTATACATGCCACCACAAATAAATTTTTATGTATTTTATAACTTAGAATGGTAAAGGGAATTGGAAAATTAGGTGGGTAAAAGGCCTACGATTGACTACAATGATCTAGGCGATCTGTCAAAATTGAAAAACATTTTAATCAGAATGAACAAGTCCAATACGATTTGCCTGTCTGATAAGAGTACCAAAGATGACGGCATAGCAGAATCGTCTACGCCAAGTACACTAAAAGTCACCCCTGCGAATGTGTTCGGAATGTTTTCTTTATCGTTGCTAAGTATGTAATAAATCCAGAGGTGCTCGAATGAAAGTTCACGAGACTTCACCGAGATTTCTTCAGTTCCTGTGAAATTTCGAGCGGAAGTATAAAAGTTCGGATAAAATTCTCGAAATACGTAAGTACTGATCGATTTTCATATCATATTTTACTTTGATTTATGTTAAAACATCAACATCTTTTAAGATGTGTGACTTATTTCACCATCTAGCGGTTTTTTAATATTAAACGATAATATTAAGAATAGAGTTATCGTTCGTGTTCGTGTAGAGTGGTTGATAATATAAACATTGGGTTGCTTAATAAAATCATAGCCATGTTTGATGCTTGTGGTGTGCAATACCATGTTTTTAAAAAAAATAATGAATGTTCATTGCATAAAAACTTAGTATATCGAGCCATTTTCAAAGAACATTCTGCATAAAATAGTACAGTCTGTTTCACTATTGATGTCATTACTAGGTCAGGCGCGGATCGAAAATTATTCTTAGGGGGGGGGGATCTCTACTACGAATGTTAGTTGTCGCAACAGCAGAAAAATAACTATTTTTTGTATTGTCAAATTTATTTCTAGAACACATTTTATTCATCAATTAATGAAGATAAAGTTTAAAATCAATAAACCTCTAGAATTTATATTTGACTACAAGTACCTAGATTCTCTAAAATAGACTATAAACACGAGGCGCGATTTTTACTGCGAAACTGAAAGGGTCAAATAAAACCACGTGGTCTAAAATTTAAATGACAAAAACATTCGCAGGGGTGAAAGTGCCAAGGAATCATTGTTTAAGGGAATCTCCTGTCCGTGCATCAACTGCATTCTGTAGTAAGAGAAGTTGCTGCTGGAGTATTAAACACCGGATATCTGCAAGATTTATTCTAAATCTACGCTTAAAGCATTCTATGGATGCCGGATAGTCAATGATTTACCAAATAGTTCTACCTTGAATATTGAATTTCATTTTTAGCCATAACCTATTATTTAGTTACCAAACAGTTAGATACCTTAAATGTTAAATTTGATTAAATTCCAAATATCAACTTGAGAATTATCATGCTTCTTCATGTATCATCTGTTTAGTCAATCAGAAGTCTCCTTAATCAGTAATTAACATTTGCCTCATAGAAAATACATGTAGTATGATCTGGCCAATCAGGTAGAACCTTGGTAGTATATATACAGCCGCCCTTTCATTTTTCGTCAGTCTACACTTGTTGTATATGCAATTAGCCTTTATTGCGGATATTTTATTTTACATCCTATAGAGATTTCTAAATTGACCCTTTGTACATTTTTATGAAGTTAAACATGTTCAGTGTACATCATCTACCATTGACCCGAAATCAATTTAAGGTATTACAGTTTTGGCTTAAGGTAATGGTCCATACCATCCTTTGAAAATATGCAGCCTACAGATTTCTTCCAAACTTCACATAACTATAACTGAGTTTATGTCCTTTCAATATAAGTGTAAATTTTTAGGTGGTATGGATCATTACCTTAAGTTTTGCTTTGAAAGATTATACTAGTATCTCACATAAATTATAATACCCCGGTATCTCAGCCGCCCAATCCTTTTTATTCACTGGAATAAAATTTATTCAATTAAATCTAATATTTAGGATAATAAATCATTTCTGTTCTTTTATACAAAAATTTTTAAAAAAATTATATGACATTGACCGTAATTCTAACATGTAATTAAAAATTATCAATGCATACATGCAATTAAAATTGCTAACTTTCACACACTCAAGACGTATCCGTGATACCCATACAATGTATGTTTATAATGCAATATATTTACAATATGCATGTTCATACTTCCCAAAATAAATCCTTACAAAATTATTTTTGCATGGTTGATTCTTAAAGCTGTGCATCAATCCTTAATTACGTGTCCTGTCCTAGTTGGCATTCAATTCCATATTTAAGACCAACAGGTTTTTCCCCATAAATTTTGATAAGAACACTTATAGAAGTAATATAGGTACGATAAATATATAAGATAAAAAAAACTTACAGTAATGCAGATACAAAACAAAAATGCTTGCGTACACTTACCATACTTATTATACATTCTGGTCAATTCATTTTAATGTGTTTCATTCCTAAGACAATAAACAATATAAAATATAAATGATATTATTATGTTAGTATATGTATATATGTACTTTATTATACATACTGATTGCAACAAATTGATAAAAACTTTATTGCTATTTAAACTAAATAATTATACATACTGATTGCAACAAATTGATAAAAATCTTATTGCTTTTTACAATAAATAAATACAGAAGTTGTGTATAATCCATATATAAATAGATTTAGGGTCACTATACATGTATAATATATAAAAATCTACAAATAATATCTGTTTTATGGTTTACAAAACTGCCATGGTAAAGTTCACTAATCTATTCTCCGCAACGTGTTTGGGACTTTCATTCACCCAACTTTTGATGAGTTATGTAGTTAACCTACATGCATACTAACATTTCATCAGTAGGACATGAAAGTAAATTTTCAAAAAAATAGTTAAAATTCTTTTGTACATTTTGTACATTTGTACTTATGAAGACTCTGGCAACAACGCATTTCTGCTTTATGTTGACATGGGAGTGTCTTCGTCACAAGCTCTTCACAGTCATATAATTCCATGGTAAGATAACAAGGTAATACCTTTTGGTGTTTGGAGGGAAACTTTTAAGTACAAGCTCATTACATTGATATAAATCTTTGTCAATATTACAAGGCAACATTTTTTGGTGCTTACAAGGGAGGGTTTTCATTACCTGTTTTTGGCAAATATAAGATTTTAAATCAACAAAACAAAGTACCATTTTTCGGTGTTGACATTTTAATCGTCTCCACACCAAAATCCTGCATTTAAACTGCAAGGGGTCTTCGAAGCAACGCATTTGACGATGATGGCCACATGGCAGTATTTTGGTAATCACTGTTTGACACTGATTTCTCTTTGCATTAAGGTGACAAACTTGAGTAAGACGGTGTCCACAAGGTAACTTTTTTTCTACCGCTATACTACATTTGCAAGCTCTTGGGAAATGACATGGTTTGATGCATTTGTGGCCATTTTTACAAGATTTTGCACACAGTTTTTGGCATGTTATTTTCAAGTGATGAGGATCTAATGGATGACAAAACAGGCCACACGAATGTCCACAGTTTAATCGAAAATCACATGTTTTAGAACACCCTCCCTCTGGTACTTTATCAAAATCCTTCGGATCCACAACTTGGGTTATTATATCTTTGTGATTTCTACAAATCAACGGGAGTCCATTTCCAATTGATTTGTTAACCTTCATCTGTTTTATGATTTCTTTCCATATATGGCATTTATGAGAATGTTTCTGTATAAAATCGAAATTGCCTATAACATACAGACCAATTTTAGCCCTGGACAAGGCCACACACATTCGATTGTCATCGTCAAGAAACCCAAGTCTCCCCTCCTTGATGCTTCTAACGAGAGACAACAGAATAATATCATTTTCCTTCCCGCGATATTGATCAAGATTTGAAATTCGTATTCCTTCATATTCAGCTTTTTGCATTTGATTTCGAATCATAATCTTTTGTCCCAAGTAAGGAGTAAGGACTGTTATTTGCCTGGTCGAATAACCTTGTTTCAAAAGATAATGTGTCAAACGTTCAATGTAGAACGCCTCGAATTCATTCGCATATGAATCCTTATCTTCAATAGCCTGATCCTCTTTTTGGTGAGACACAAAGTACACATTTTTTTCTAAACCCATTACATCCTCATATTCTAAAACATTTTCATTGTCGTCAAGCTTTTCATATAACGAATGTAGTAACTGCGCAACTTCGGACCGCATACGGTGTTGCTTTTCAAGACGGACATATGGCAATCCCATATTTATCATTCTATCGAACAAAGATACATCCAAATGATATTTCCTGGCCAATTCAAACCCTGTTGGCGTTCGATCTAATTGTTTATGATCGCCAATCAAAATCAGATGTTCACAGTACGCGTTCAAAGTTGCAATAACATGTGTCTCTGAAATCTCAGACGCCTCCTCTACTATGATTATCTTGGGACAAATTTCTTTTAAGACATTTTGATAGCGTGCTGCCCATGAGCTTGTCATTGCGATGACTTCCGAGTGTGCTAGAATGTCATTGTCGACCACAGTTTGTCTTTCTTTTTCTTTTCTGCGTAAGTCTTCATGTTGAATTTCTTCTTCATCTAACAGTGTTTTGGCTTTTTTTCGTAACTGGTGGAGAAAATATCTATACATGTTCCATCTTTCGTTGATAGTTATTCCCCATGGTTGATGTACATGGATTTCAACGTCTGTTTGAGACATGATTTCGTTACTACAAATATTGGATTGCAACTTTTTAATGTAATCTTTCAAAAAATATTCAATATGTTCGTCAAAATTGTTTCTTTTTAAAATATCGTGAACTATTAAATCTAAACGAACTCCAATTTCCCCATATTTAGAACATACATCCGTATCGTTGTCAGTAATGTATTTTTCTCCATTTATAGCATCAGAATCGGTGTTGATATCCTTATCGATATCGGTGTTGTTGTTGTTTTCCTTTGAGCTTTTTATTTCCATTTCAAAATACCCCTCGAGTGCAGACTGACATAGTGAATATTCATCAATGTTCAACCATTCTAACATATTGAATCGTTTGCCGTTTTCTACCAACAAATTCACCTCTGGTACCCATGACTTTAGAATTTCTTCTCCAAAAATATTTTCATAGGATTTTCTTAACATCCACTTTATTTTACAGATTCTCTCGTGACTTTCACTAAGTGGATTCGATAAATTCTTCCCATGTATATTCAATTCGTTCCACTGGTCTCTCTTATGCTTCAAAGAAAATCTATCGAGATTTAAACTTCTTGATCCGACGTGAACAAGCTTCGATTCCCATTTATTTATATTTTTTGCATCTAAAGACGTTACCACTCCTTTAAAGAATTGCTCTAATGCATGGCTTGTGTGGCAAACAATCAGCATAGCTGATGATGGTTCACAATTTTGTTTAATTTTTCCATAATGATCTCGTTGTAAAACACATTCATTTATTTTTCGTTCATTCATCCACAAATGTTTGTTATGTATTAGTGTCTTTGCTATCATCATTCCAACACGAGTTTTTCCAGAGCCTGGTGGGCCCTGAATTATTACAAACTCTCTTGTTAATGCGAGCTGCAGTGCTTTGTGTTGAGAGTCATCAAGATGAAGCTCCGTAGCAGTAGGCCAATCATTACATGAGACCACTTTGCACATACGTGACTGTTTTTCTTTTCCATCAGTAGCTTTCTGATAAATAACTTCACTCATCATCATGGGTCTCAAATCGTACTCTATATCAGTATTATCTTGTATATACAGTGGTTGATGCACTTTTTTAAGTCCTTCAACTAAGTATCTTCTAAATGGCAAGTCATTTTCATGAATATTTTGCAAAGAACTTGAAACATGCATGTAAGTCTCCAAATTACGTATGTTTTCTATCATTGTCACCGCCATTCCAACGAATAATCCTGGTGTAGTACGTTCTTTGTTCATTTTTATTTTCAATGTGTAATCATCTCTTATCTGATCTTCATTTTCAATGATGGCAAAGTACAATGTTTCGAAATCGTCCGGAGACAAGCATATCAGTGTTCTATACAGAAAATGGTTGGTTCTATTCATCTTGACACGATTAACATGGGATTCATCTAGTTTGATGTCATAAAAACGGCAATCGTTTGAACAGTTTTCACATTCTACGGTCACATTTTGGTGCATTCTCAAATCTAGCCTTGTTATCTCCGAAGGGGCATTTGATGCCTTTCTAGCTTTGTATTCAAATATGTCATTTCTTAATTGTGCCATAAAATTTTCTCTTAGAAGTCTGAATTGTACGTCTAAGTAATGATCCAAATTGTGAAATGACCCATATGTCAGATTTTCACCCCAAAACGGTTTACAAAATATATCATCACTCGTAGGTATTATTGGTAAATCTCTAAAATAGTTATAAATGTCTTCAACGTTGCTTTTCATATCTGACAATTGATTTATAGCAGCATCGTCGTTGCCTGAGAGTATCAATTTTGTAATTGTTGAAGCCAATCCTGAACAGAATCCAAAAGCGACCATTGACTTAGATGGCGTTTTCCTACATATCTCGTGTAAACTTTGTATAACACAATTCAATGGTTCTAGCCATTCTGCCTTGAAATCTAGCGAAATGTCTTCTGACCCATCCAAAAGTTTGCAAAGTTGAGAGAAAAAATTTTGTTCAGAGAATGTAGATAGTATGTCGCTAATTTGTACTTGACACGATTTGTCGTCACAAGTTGCGATTTTGACAACAACTTTCAAAAATAATAAAGATTTTTGTTTGTCACAGCAGTCTTTGGTGGTTTCTTGAAAGCGTTTTTTAGACCAGGTATGGCTTTTGAAGATTTCAAGTACTGGAATACTGTAAAACTGTTTGAGATCTGAATTGGAATAACCATCTTCTTTCAAAGCCGCCATTTATGCAAAGGTCTATAATCATAAATACAATATTGATTAGATCATGGAAAAAATAATGGATCTGAAAACTATATTTGATTATTTCATACATATTACGGATATTATAATTATACGTTTATATGGTATCGTATCATTACGGACTTAAGATCAATTCTATGTAAGAATCAATGATTTATAAAAGGGTCTGGCCACGCATAGTCACCAATTTCCCTTATATTTCATACATGGACACACCTAGGTGTAAAACGCAAAAAACCACTATAAGTTGGTTGCTAGGGGTAACCGTTGCCATGGTAATCGAGGCTAAAGATGGGAAAATAGCAAAACTTACCTACTTTGAAGCCATATTAGAAGGTTTTGCCCACTAATATAAACTATCAAGGACATAAAACAGCCTTTGTCCTATTTTCAATTATATAATTATGTAAAAAAATTGATGGAGAAACCAATACTTTTAAAATATTACCATGGAAACCGTTACAAATTTTTGAAATTAGTTTTCTGCGGTTTTTTGATAAGCCCAAATGGGAAACTGTTAAATTTTTACATCCATATCAATGTCCATGCAATATATATTTTATCATGAAAATTGACATCCGTTGCTATGGCAACAAGGCCAAAAATGAAGAAAAACTGAGAAATTGAAGATTTTTTTGATATGCTTTCATTCCTGATTTTAGAATTTATTTGCAATTGTTTAAGTTGGAACTTGTAAAAATATATCTAAATTTTCATTATACACCACAAAAACCTTTGTTATGCAACAGAGAAGTGTTGTTGCTATGGAAAATTTAGTTGCGTAAAAAATCACACTGAAATTCTTACTTTTTGAAAAGTCCATAGCAACGGCAGTTATTTTTAGAAAATTTCAGATTTTTTTCAAGTGTCATTAAAGTTAAGGACATACTTTATTTTTTCTCACCATTTGATTTTATATATTTATTCATTATAAGTGAATAATATCCATTTAAAAATGTCTAAAAATATTATGATTTTCCTTATCTTTAAGCTTGTTACCATAGCAACGGTTCTCAATTTTCATATTTAAATTTTTAATTGCACAATCATAAAAGTGTTTACCAAAAAATCCAAGATTTGCACTTTCTATTCAAATTAGATGAAGAAAACAGATTTTAAAATTTCTGTTTAGTAACCATGGAAACGCTCTAAAAGTATGCGTTTCTCCATGATTATTTTTCTTTCTTTTGAAAAATGACAACTATTTTTAATAATATATTCTACCCTGGAAACTCCAAGTTCTGCACATTTCTCACAATATGTTCTCAAATAAGCATTAAAATGCCATTTTTACATTTTTACCCTCGGTTACCATGGCAACGGGACCACATAGGAACAAACAAATGATGTTAGGCTTTTTTGCTCACCAAAGTCTATCAAATTGTCAAGTATGAAGAAAATCCGTGACTATGCGTGGCCACCGAATTTTGATTCTTACATAGAATTGATCTTAAGTGACTTCAAAAGAACGGTTTTTTTACTTGTTGGTAAATTACTAGCGATCAAATCAATTGCATAGGAGAGGCACAGATAACAGAACAAACTTTCTATCCTACCAGACGAAAAAGTTTTTAAATTTTTTTTTTTACATCATGATTAGGATAATGCAAATGAATATTCCATTCACACCCAACTTTATAAAAAATTTTGATTCAGTGCCAAAGTGCGAGTATTCAAATCGAATTGCTTTACTTGTATTTAAAAGAATGATTAAAATCCTTCGTCTCCTTAAAACTTAATTTTTCACAATTAATCGTGATAAACCACACATTCCAAGTAAACTTTAAAATCAAATTCATATATCGTGATGATTTTTACCATACGTTGCATATTTTGGATTTTATTTCGAAACTGGAGCATTTTAAAGGGGCATGGTCACAATTTTGGTCAAAATTATTTCTCCAATCTTAATGTTTACAATCCTTCAGTAAGGCATTTTTAATATGCAACCAAAATTTGAGTGTCATTTGTTGAGTTATAAGCGAGTTACAGAGCTTGAAATTCTTCGTTATGTAAACAAAGCCGTTGCTGAAGTGAAAATTGCGGTTTTAGACCAAAAATAATGTGTTAAACGTTAGAAACTGTTTATCTATGCTTAAAATGAATAAGAAGATAGACAAATCAGTTTGAAAAAGATTTTTACTGATATATTTAACATATGTAAACAAAAACAGGGCACGAGCCTTGTTTACATGACAAAGAGTTGTGAGCCCTGTATTTTGCTTATAACTCTACGATTGACTCTCAAAATTCATTTGATCATTAGAAATGCATTCCTAAAGCATTGTAAATAATAAAAACAGAAACATAAAATTTGACCAAAATCGTGACCATTAAACCTTTAAAGTTTTTGGCATTTTTTTTTATGAAAGGAAAAGTATAATGCGCAGAAAATAAGTTCAACTTTCCCATAAGCATAGTTTTGGATGTTATTGCTTTCTACTTACATGTAACATCAGTTTAAAAAGCAAAATATGTGTATCATTTAACTTTTAAAACTAATGTGATTTTATCTAAACTTCCCGATTCACATTTCTAGTGTTTTGTCTGTGATAACACTATATACGAATCAACTTCCGATTACACTTTATCAATTACGCAAATTACGTATTGTGTGGCGCAAGCGGGGTTTGTATATAATTATATTATAAAATGAAATAAAAATAACGTTAAAAAATATCAATAATTTGATATTTAATTGAACAATTGGTGAAAATAATAATAAATAGGTCATTTTTGGAATATTCGAGATAATCAAATACGGTAAGGCGTAATCAAATCTATCAAAAAACCCTTCGGATTTGGATTTGACCGTATTTGTTCACCTCATAATACCTAATTCGTTAAATCAATCGCAATAAAAAAGGAAGGCTTTCTTTACGATTAATTCTTTCAGCGTAGAATCACTCCATTTAATCATAAAGAAGATAGAATCCAGAGTCTGCAGTTACATTAAGCAAGAAATTAAGTTTAATAATAATAAATACAAAGTCCTTTAGACTTACTGAAGTCCTGTGTATCTTATTTCAGACTCTGGCACAATGCCTATTTCATTCCTAGTATAGTTCTACTTTCGTTTCGCATACCGAGAACTACGGTATCCACTTGTAACGTCATCCAACATTGAATCAAACAGATTGCTTCATTTCACCTTTTGTTTGAAAAATTATCAAATATAATAACGTATCACGTGAATGAGATAGATACTGTAAGTCGTTTTAATTCCACGGTGTTAAAACTTCACGATTTCTCATAAAGTACCAATTGCGAAGATTTTAATTTCACGCTGCATAAAAATTAATTGACCAGAATTATAAGCATTGAAACGTTTTTGAAAACTAATGATTATATTCGCCATGGGTTTGATTTCGCGGGAAAATGATGAATCGCTAACATAGTGAAATAAAAACCATCGTGATTATTTGCCAATCTACATATCTTGAATAAGGTATTCTGAGCTGTAATCAAGTTGTCGTAATGACCAATAGTAAAAGTTTGATTCGTTACATTGGATAAAAAAAGCGACTTTGATTTTTTTTCCACGATCGAATGAGATGAGGATACATATATATGCAATGAAGCCTTCAAAAATTCCAAATACATACCTCAGTAACCCTCTTTATTTCAGCGAACTAGTGTGATTCAATGCAAGATTTGCGTGGTTGCTCGGGTGAGAATGTCTTTCGTGTCTATTGCAATATTTTTAGATTACCAACTGCAAGTGAAAAGTTTATTGATATTGTATGCATAACAAAAATCTATTGATTATGCTTGCCAGAGCAAATACCCTATTGAGCTTTCCCATGAAATTTTTAAGGTATTCAATGTATAATGAAGGGATATTGAATAATTTTGAATCGTTTAAAGTCATTCCCTTCTATGCATGTTATTGTGTCTTTGCTCCTGTTCTGTCGCCGCTTTTGAAAGGGTTATTACAAGAATGAATGTTTTCATCCACAAAGAAATATTGGCCATATATCTGTACCCCCCACCCCCCCCCCTCCCTCCGAAGTACATACACTACTTATATTTAACTTTGATAAACTGAGCCTATATATATGCAAGTCATTCCCTTCTATGCATGTTATTGTGTCTTTGCTCCTGTTCTGTCGCCGCTTTTGAAAGGGTTATTACAAGAATGAATGTTTTCATCCACAAAGAAATATTGGCCATATATCTGTACCCCCCCCCCCTCCGAAGTACATACACTACTTATATTTAACTTTGATAAACTGAGCCTATATATATATGCAAGTCATTCCCTTCTATGCATGTTATTGTGTCTTTGCTCCTGTTCTGTCGCCGCTTTTGAAAGGGTTATTACAAGAATGAATGTTTTCATCCACAAAGAAATATTGGCCATATATCTGTACCCCCCCCCCCCTCCGAAGTACATACACTACTTATATTTAACTTTGATAAACTGAGCCTATATATATATGCAAGTCATTCCCTTCTATGCATGTTATTGTGTCTTTGCTCCTGTTCTGTCGCCGCTTTTGAAAGGGTTATTACAAGAATGAATGTTTTCATCCACAAAGAAATATTGGCCATATATCTGTACCCCCCCACCCCCACCAAGTACATTCACTACTTATATTTAACATTGATAAACTGAGCCTATATATATATGCAAGTCATTCCCTTCTATGCATGTTATTGTGTCTTTGCTCCTGTTCTGTCGCCGCTTTTGAAAGGGTTATTACAAGAATGAATGTTTTCATCCACAAAGAAATATTGGCCATATATCTGTACCCCCCCCCCCCCCCTCCGAAGTACATACACTACTTATATTTAACTTTGATAAACTGAGCCTATATATATATGCAAGTCATTCCCTTCTATGCATGTTATTGTGTCTTTGCTCCTGTTCTGTCGCCGCTTTTGAAAGGGTTATTACAAGAATGAATGTTTTCATCCACAAAGAAATATTGGCCATATATCTGTACCCCCCCCCCCTCCGAAGTACATACACTACTTATATTTAACATTGATAAACTGAGCCTATATATATGCAAGTCATTCCCTTCTATGCATGTTATTGTGTCTTTGCTCCTGTTCTGTCGCCGCTTTTGAAAGGTTTATTTATTCCACGTGATAGCGAGCCCCCTTTTAGTAATGAAGGCTATGAATGTTTCATTAAACAGGTATCATTTTTGTT
Source organism: Magallana gigas (assembly GCF_963853765.1). Taxonomy (NCBI): domain Eukaryota; kingdom Metazoa; phylum Mollusca; class Bivalvia; order Ostreida; family Ostreidae; genus Magallana; species Magallana gigas. The sequence continues at coordinate 30,421,904 of NC_088858.1, read as the reverse complement.
TATAACACAGTTTGACTACATGGACATGTACCTATAATTCTGCTAAGATGAATAACTGTTGGCATCTTCTTATTTTCTTTTTAAAAAGCTATTTCAGTTTTTTATGTTGCGGATTCAGATAGGTGTACATGTCCACTACACTTCTGTTCCAATCGAGTGCATAGAGAAATTAATGTTAAAAAAAATCATGTAGCCAACGACAAAGTAGACTGAGTTTGCTATTTCAAAAAAAAAGGTGGTTTTTTTTTTTTATCAAATATAGATGAAAAATCGTTACAGAAAAATTCTGTTGCTATGGTATTAACATTATTAACTAGAGAAATCTGATCCTTTTGAAAACTTCAAATCAACGGTCATTCTTTCTTCTTTTTTTTCCACGAACTTTTGCGATTTGAAAGTTTGAGAAATGTTTGGTCTGTTCCAACAAATATAAAGTATCATGTCTAATGCATGAATACTTGAAGATGTTTGGGAGGGTAACAGTTGAAATTGACACTCCGAGAAAACCAGTCAACCGACGCAAAGCGGAGGTTGACAATGGTTTTCGAGGGGTGTCAATTTCAACTGTTATCCTGAATGTCTTAATTTTATAGATGTTTTAACTGCTTTTACATAGAAATGACGTGAATTCCACGGCGAACCGTGCGCGCATAATTTACGCGCATGTAACAATTCGTTGTGTTACCCGTTGCTAAGTGAGTTGCTAACGCTGAGGGTAATAGAACGGATTATCAACTGCGTCAAAACCAATCAGATTTCAGTATTTTAAAACATGAAAGTATAATAAAATTATATTACTGTATATTGGGGATCATCTTATTATCAAAAGAAACAATTTAAAGGTCAGGCGCCTGTGAGAACAACAACAATTTCTTTCAAGCATCTTTCTGGGGAGTGTGCAACAGGAAGTACATGCGCATTGTTTTGGTGATAGAGATGTTAAAAGCTAGCTATTCCCCCCCCCCCCCCCCCCCAAAAATAGCGTATCGTACGTCCTCGTTTAATTAATTGTTTTTGGTCAAATGCGATACTATAGTACGCCATTTGTCAAAGCCAGGAACGCAGCATTATGAATTCACATTGAGATAGATAACAATTCCTCTAAACACTGTCAGTGTCAAGAATACCATTAAGTTATGCAATACATTTAAAGCCAGTAAACATGGCATGATTTGTACTATAATACAACATAAACACACTTTAATTAATATGTGTCACAAGATGGAAAATAGGTGCCATATTTTTAAAAGTACTAAGTGCATATTTCATTTTAGGTTTATTCTTTGTTCACTAGGCACTTTTACCTGTCGCATGTCTTTAAAAAGAGCTACCTACCTATCCACCATGGAAAATTTGGGTCAGGGTACATTAAACATATAAATAATTAGTACCGGCCTTACATAACGATAGTTTCATCCTCTATTAACAAAGACCCTTTATTAGTAAGAACAGTGTTCAAAGAAGTATTTATTTAGAACAAATAACATACATGTAATAATATAGATGAGTCATGACAATATGAATGTTCAAGAAAATTTAGGGAACCTAATGTCTGATCAGATCCTTGTATTGTATTGTATTGCAAGAGCATACTAATATTAGGAAAAATTAAACATAGGTAATCATAGATTACTAAGCTCACCGAGACGGAGCATCACCCTTATGAGACATCACCTTCATAAGACCACCTTTATCATTTTATATGAAAATCATACTTTATGATCTTGGATATTCATGGATTCTGTTTTGACAAAATATCGTATATCATCTGATAAATTTTTTTATGATAATCATATGTTCATATGTTAATCAATTCAATGATATAAAATTTAATATTGCATCATGTCATATCTATAATATATATCATATAATACAATAAAATACCGTAATAAACAATAATGAGATATGATATTGTAACGTATGATATGACATTGTATTGTGTTATACCTAATTGTATTTGATCACATAATACAATATCATAAAATATAATACAATATAGTATTATATTACAATATCATATTACATAATACATCATAACATTGAAACATAATATTATATTGTATAATATAGTATGATATTGTATTGAGTGACACTGAAACATATTTGATACATTATATGATATTATATCATATAATACAATATAATTTGATTCCAACATTGTATCTTATCAAATGATACAATATTATGTGATAAAGTAAAATATTATAAAATACATTATTATGTTATACATATAGTACCATATGACACAATGATATATATTACAATATCATATAATACAATT